>NC_034010.1:15704146-15704886 GCF_000346465.2 Prunus persica
GTGCATCATATTGGATCCATTGCTATACCCATAATCTGTTTTATGAAGACTTTAATCGGTGCAGTGTATTATCAATGTATCCAACTTGCAATCTGTAAAATTTGCGGTAATAATTCAGGGATACATACAAGCCATTCTTTTGGAACGGACTTATCTCCCCATTTGGTTACCTTTCAAGATAAAATATCAAATAGGTATATAAGCATAAAATAACACAAGTATTGCTTACATCCTTAGGTGGGAGAAACTTTTCTCAAGTATCATTCAAGCTCGTATCGGCCCAGTAAATATAAAGTATCGCTTGATGATCTTGTTATATCCTGCAAGAGCAAAAATCACAATTCTTTTCTCTGTCAAAAACAAATAACTCTCAGAGTTAAGATCACTGCATGGATTCTTTCTTCGGATGTTCATTCTAAAGAAATAAAATCCCTTATGAACAGAGAGTTATAAAAAGAAAGAAAAGATACAAAAATTGTGATATTGATTGCAAGGTAAGGTAAGCAATCAAGGAAGGAAGCTGGTGGGAGCAGACAATAAGCTCTCATATCTCCTAGTCTAGAAGGACTTCCGGAGATTAGAGCATAAGATCGCCTTCACAGTTTCCTGATGTAGCGGAAACGTGATCAGGGATAGTCTTGCTTCCTGAATGGATGATCAGAGATAGTCTTGCTTCTCGGGCATATTGAGTGCTCACTGATAAGAAAAACAAGTAAATATCGCATCACTAGGTATGGAGT
>NC_034010.1:15704986-15960694 GCF_000346465.2 Prunus persica
CCAATGGCCTTCTCTCAAAAACAAAATAAAGGTGGAAGCTCCAGGCTTGGGCCCTCCCAGGTGAAGACTGGTCTCTGAATGGTAACTCCAGAAGCAACAAAGAAAGAGGATAAGTCTCTTCTCTCTCTTGGGTACCTTTCCCCCTATGTCTTCCCAACAACCAACAATGGAAATGATGAGCTTCCACTGCTTGAAATGATTTAAGTGGTTCTCTGAGCTGTAAATGGAGGTCCCAGCTTTCGGCTAAAAGCAGCAGATATATATATATACTAATATCAACTGCAATCATAACTGGGTTTCTTTACTTTTGATGCCTGCCTACATATCCTCCTCTTTAGTTGTCCTTACTTTTATTTGGTTTTCTTTTCCTTTCTTGCTGACTAACTTTGATTTACTTTTGAGACATTGGTCTATGCTTGTCAGAGACACCTCCAGCATCTTCCAAGTGGAGAGAGGGCAGGAATATCACGCAGCAATGATGAAAGCAAAAGAAGATCCAACAGCAAACCCACCGACAGAAAGAAAAATTAAATATTTAAAAAAAAAAAAAAAAAAGGAGATCACTCAGCAAGGGCACTCAGAAAAAAGTCACTCACGTGGACCCTTGGTATATTTATCTATATTTATAATATACTATATTTATCTGCTTTTCTATTACTAACCATTAACAAAAATGGACCCTTGGTAACACTAAAACATATTATCAGTGGGAGGCCGTTACTAATACTAACATTTTTCTTATTTTATTCGGTGGTGGTTTTAACCCCACATTTATTTTATTTACTGTATGGTGTAGGTTTATTACCCATACATGCACCTTTACTTTATCGCAAATTTACTTTACCGCACATTTATTTTATTTACTGTATGGTGTAGGTTTATTATCCATACAACAGTATTTATTTTAAAGGGTGGTGCGGGTTTATCGTTCACGCCTTTGCTTTTATTTAAATGTATGGAGCAGAATTAGTGCCCATACAAGTACGTTTACTTTACCGCACATTTAATTTTATTTAAGGTATGGTGCGGGATTAACGTCCATACAGCAAGCTATTTAATTTATTTAAAGTATGGTGCGGGTTTATCGTCCATACCAGTAATTTATTTATCAGCAATTTATTTTATGGATTAATTGTGCTGTATGATGAGTTTTTACAGTATGCAGATCAGGACCAGAAGTTCCTTGATCCTCATCATACAATTACATCAGGACTTGAAGATCCTTGATGATGATGATATTAAAATGAGAGCTGGTAGTCTCTCCGGTACTGTATTTGTAAACATGTGATTGGACTCAAGGGTCCTTGATCCCTGACATGTAAATAAGGACCTAGAGTTCCTTAATGATATAACAGTACCGTATTGGTTCATAGTGCCGTACACATGGATGATAACTGTACTGGCAGATGTACTGTACACATGAATAGATACATATTCATGACTTGATGAATAGTACTATTCACATGAATAGTGATGTATGCATAAATATTAACCATTTTGGATAAACCGTCACTATATACAAAAGGGAACCTGCAGTTCCTTAAACTCATGGATGAGCAATTAAATGAGATGCCAGAGGTTCCTCAAAATATGGACAATTATGTAAGGGCTTGAAGTCCCGAAATATGTACAGAAAATTGTAAAAATGTCCATACCATGAGAATATGTGGCTTTGGCCTGAAGTTTCAAATTTAACAGTGTTGAGAACCTGAAGTTCCAACAATTAAATGGACAACCCTTGAGGTATTATTGCAAATTGTGGTACGCCACATATTTCTTTGGCATAAGAGAATGATGAATTGAGTCTCCCCACATATTTTGTTATATCTGGGCCGGAAGCTCATGAACCCAAATATATGAGATATTAGCGTGGTTTTTTACTCAATTCATATCTCATGTTCATTTGAAAAGGGCGAATAAATTCTGAGTTTGTGTTTAGCATAGGCCAAAAGTTCCGGGTTCCCATACTTTGAAATATGAAATTTGGGAGAGTCGATGTGGTTATTTGAACCTATAAGGCACACGGTTCCAAACCGTCATTTTGAAAAGACGTAAAAACCACAGGTGCAAGTTTAAAAATGTGCGCAATTATTATAACAGGAAAGGAGAATATAACAGATAGATTTTTTCCACCTGCAATGAAGGTGCAGGCCCTGTAAAATCTATAAAAATTACATTATGTTCTGGAAGCCTCTGAAGGAAGATGACGGCGCCTCTTAAGCTTAGCCATGAGCTTCTCGTGGTCTCCCAAAATTCTTTCATTGGAGACCTGCAGCATGTCTAGCCTTCTCAGTGTATCAACAGAGTACGAACTCACCAGTTTCAACAAGGAATTATTCTCTCCTTTAAGTTTCTCAACCTCCTGTTGAGACTCATGAAGCATTCTTTGAAGAGACGAATTTTCAGTTGTTAGCTTCTGAACCTCGTTTGCTCTAGCACGCAAACGATTAGCCATGTTAGAAACAGAAGCAGCACTCTGAATGCTAGCAGCCATTGAGTCATCATAGCCTCTTCCTCAGACCTCCTTGTTACAGCATTTCATCCATCGGAGTAATGAAATTCCTAGCTACTATGACAGCAGTAGCATCATTCATCATCACAGAATCATTAACTGTGAGATGACGATTTTAGGATACAAAGGATGGACGCCAAACTTTGGGCGTCACTGGTTGTTGTGGGAGCATCATTTAAATTGAAATAATTTGGGCAGGAAGAAGAGGAAGCCATTTTTAAGAAGGTTTCGAAGAAAGTCTTAGAAAAACTAAAGGTTCGGAAAATGAAGGAAGTTGAGTTGAAATGCAGTTTGCAAAGGCAATATCTATAGACGAAAATGTGGCAACTTTTCAGGACCCCAATATCTTCTCGAATCCCCATATTATCTTTTTCTTTCCCAGAGTCCAAACTTCACGTGGCCTCTAATAATGCCTGTCGGCACTTTCGGCGTTTTCAAAGTATTATTTTCAAAGCCGATCTTGCTTTACGGATTTCACGGAGCTACTTTTTCAAAAGTATCCCGAGAATCTCGCAATTTTTCTATGGTTAACTTGAAATTCACCGGTTCTACCTATTCATTGTATTTGTGTATAAATGTGTTACTAACGAAATTTTCTTTGCAGAAGAGATCCAGTTTACTCCATACCTAGTGATGCGATATTTACTTGTTTTTCTTATCAGTGAGCACTCAATATGCCCGAGAAGCAAGACTATCTCTGATCATCCATTCAGGAAGCAAGACTATCCCTGATCACGTTTCCGCTACATCAGGAAACTGTGAAGGCGATCTTATGTTCTAATCTCCGGAAGTCCTTCTAAACTAGGAGATATGAGAGCTTATTGTCTGCTCCCACCAGCTTCCTTCCTTGATTGCTTACCTTACCTTGCAATCAATATCACAATTTTTGTATCTTTTCTTTCTTTTTATAACTCTATGTTCATAAGTGATTTTATTTCTTTAGAATGAACATCCGAAGAAAGAATCCATGCAGTGATCTTAACTCTGAGAGTTATTTGTTTTTGACAGAGAAAAGAATTGTGATTTTTGCTCTTGCAGGATATAACAAGATCATCAAGCGATACTTTATATTTACTGGGCCGATACGAGCTTGAATGATACTTGAGAAAAGTTTCTCCCACCTAAGGATGTAAGCAATACTTGTGTTATTTTATGCTTATATACCTATTTGATATTTTATCTTGAAAGGTAACCAAATGGGGAGATAAGTCCGTTCCAAAAGAATGGCTTGTCTGTATCCATGAATTATTAACGCAAATTTTACAGATTGCAAGTGGGATACATTGATAATACACTGCACAGATTAAAGTCTCATAAGAACAGAATATGGGTATAGCAGTGATCAATATGATGGACGCCTGTTGCGTAGCAAATGATGTGGATTGAAGTCCCGAAAGGACAATCCTTTGACATGTCAATATTGATATTGTGCACGCCTAATGCGTAGCAAATTGTATGGGTTAAAGTCCCATAAATTAATTGACATGTATGTATTAATCTGTGGCATGCCTGCAGCATGACAGATATATGGGTTCTAAATGTTCCAACTCCCTAAATGGAGATTATCCACGCCCTACTATAAAATAACGCTCCATTGGAGGTTATAATCCACATTCTCACATAATAAAAGCCCCCTGCAGTGGCTTGGGTACCCAAAAGCAAAGAAATGCTTATAATTGATGTATGCGCATGCAAATGAGAATGATGGGATCATGAATTGATGAATGACAATTTTTGATTTTGGAGTAGCTACTCAAATCATCAATGGGCTGTGTTGATTGGAACCACGTTCAATTATTAAATGTCGACAATATCATTGGCCAAAATGGAATGAGGTAATTCCATTATAGATAAGAATGAACGTGAATGAACAACCCACAAGACGAACCCCAAAATTTGTTAATACTGAATGTTATACTTGGGTGTTCGGAATAAAAGGGAATATACCTACTTTGTATGACACAATGTTTCTGGCAGAAACAAGAAATGTTGGGTTTTCTCCATATTTATAGGTTCAATTGTGCCCCTTTATTGCACATTTACGGAGACTAACATGTTATCTTTAAGGGTTATTAAATGCACAGAGCATATCGCCAGAAGCGATTGCCTAAAGATGTATACATAGCTGGGTTAAAGCTATATAATGTGTCATAACGTTTAATCACTTTTTTTTAAAACAAAATCCGTGAGAGGATTGACATTGCATAAAGTAAGTCCCTAAAGAACATGTGCTTAAAAGGATTGACATTGCATAAAGCAAGTCCCTAAAGGACATGTGCTTGAAGCACAAAATTTGTACTCAATATTAATATGCATAAATTACCTCAGTGAGTACATTGATTATAATGTGTTTGCGACACAGTAAAGCTTCTGCAGAATTCACAAAATATTTGTCTCGATCGAGCATTATGCCAACGAGATTCTTGCTTATACTAAGAGAGTCTTATCCGTTGGTCCTTAAATATTTTTCCGGCAGTATACTAGACCAAATAGAGCTCAGCTCCATCACCACCACTTTGGGATGATACTATGAAAATTTTTATGGTCGCTTACTGGAAAAGCTAGTCATGAAGTTTTCAGGGGGAGATATTCATCAGGGGGAGCGTGGTATTAATAAAGACCTTCATACACTGTACTCTTTTTCCTTCATCCAGGTTTTTATCCCACTGGGTTTTTCCTGGTAAGGTTTTAACGAGGCAGTGTCGCTCAAGATTGACTCACAGAAGCAGTGTCAACTATGATATTCAGAAAGATGATCAACAGAATGGCTTAAAGATATTTTGTCAAGCATCAGGGGGAGCATGCTGTCAAGAAAGACCTTTACACATTGTACTCTTTTTCCTTCGTCCAGGTTTTTATCCTACTGGGTTTTTCCTGGCAAGGTTTTAACGAGGCAGTGTCGCACGCGCGTCAATATACACAGAATTTTATGTTACACATGATTATGTACTCTTTTTCCCTTTGACCAGTTTTTGTCCCACTGGGTTTTTCCTGGCAAGGTTTTTAACGAGGCATATTCCGTATCATTTGGGGTCTCCAAGGGGGAGTGTTGTAAACAAGAAGGTGGAGTCCAACAATGATGCCCAACAAGAAAACCCAACATTCCTTGTTTCTGCCAGAAACATTGTGTCATACAAAGTAGGTATATTCCCTTTTATTCCGAACACCCAAGTATAACATTCAGTATTAACAAATTTTGGGGTTCGTATTGTGGGTTGTTCATTCACGTTCATTCTTATCTAGAATGGAATTACCTCATTCCATTTTGGCCAATGATATTGTCGACATTTAATAATTGAACGTGGTTCCAATCAACACAGCCCATTGATGAGTTGAGTAGCTACTCCAAAATCAAAAATTGTCATTCATCAATTCATGATCCCATCATTCTCATTTGCATGCGCATACATCAATTATAAGCATTTCTTTGCTTTTGGGTACCCAAGCCACTGCAGGGGGCTTTTATTATGTGAGAATGTGGATTATAACCTCCAATGGAGCGTTATTTTATAGTAGGGCGTGGATAATCTCCATTTAGGGAGTTGGAACATTTAGAACCCATATATCTGTCATGCTGCAGGCATGCCACAGATTAATACATACATGTCAATTAATTTATGGTACTTTAACCCATACAATTTGCTACGCATTAGGCGTGCACAATATCAATATTGACATGTCAAAGGATTGTCCTTTCGGGACTTCAATCCACATCATTTGCTACGCAACAGACGTGCATCATATTGATCACTGCTATACCCATATTCTGTTCTTATGAGACTTTAATCTGTGCAGTGTATTATCAATGTATCCAACTTGCAATCTGTAAAATTTGCGTTAATAATTCATGGATACATACAAGCCATTCTTTTGGAACGGACTTATCTCCCCATTTGGTTACCTTTCAAGATAAAATATCAAATAGGTATATAAGCATAAAATAACACAAGTATTGCTTACATCCTTAGGTGGGAGAAACTTTTCTCAAGTATCATTCAAGCTCGTATCGGCCCAGTAAATATAAAGTATCGCTTGATGATCTTGTTATATCCTGCAAGAGCAAAAATCACAATTCTTTTCTCTGTCAAAAACAAATAACTCTCAGAGTTAAGATCACTGCATGGATTCTTTCTTCGGATGTTCATTCTAAAGAAATAAAATCCCTTATGAACAGAGAGTTATAAAAAGAAAGAAAAGATACAAAAATTGTGATATTGATTGCAAGGTAAGGTAAGCAATCAAGGAAGGAAGCTGGTGGGAGCAGACAATAAGCTCTCATATCTCCTAGTCTAGAAGGACTTCCGGAGATTAGAGCATAAGATCGCCTTCACAGTTTCCTGATGTAGCGGAAACGTGATCAGGGATAGTCTTGCTTCCTGAATGGATGATCAGAGATAGTCTTGCTTCTCGGGCATATTGAGTGCTCACTGATAAGAAAAACAAGTAAATATCGCATCACTAGGTATGGAGTAAACTGGATCTCTTCTGCAAAGAAAATTTCGTTAGTAACACATTTATACACAAATACAATGAATAGGTAGAACCGGTGAATGTCAAGTTAACCATAGGAAAATTGCGAGATTCTCGGGATACTTTTGAAAAAGTAGCTCCGTGAAATCCGTAAAGCAAGATCGGCTTTGAAAATAATACTTTGAAAATGCCGAAAGTGCCGACAGGCATTATTAGAGGCCACGTGAAGTTTTGGACTCTGGGAAAGAAAAAGATAATATGGGGATTCGAGAAGATATTGGGGTCCTGAAAAGTTGCCACATTTTCGTCTATAGATATTGCCTTTGCAAACTGCGTTTCAACTCAATTTCCTTCATTTTCCGAACCTTTAGTTTTTCTAAGACTTTCTTCGAAACCTTCTTAAAAATGGCTTCCTCTTCTTCCTGCCCAAATTATTTCAATTTAAATGATGCTCCCACAACAACCAGTGACGCCAAAGTTTGGCGTCCATCCTTTGTATCCCAAAATCGTCATCTCACAGTTAATGATTCTGTGATGATGAATGATGCTACTGCTGTCATAGTAGCTAGGAATTTCATTACTCCGATGGATGAAATGCTGCTAACAAGGAGGTCTGAGGAAGAGGCTATTGATGACTCAATGGCTGCTAGCATTCAGAGTGCTGCTTCTGTTTCTAACATGGCTGATCGTTTGCGTGCTAGAGCAAACGAGGTTCAGAGGCTAACAACTGAAAATTCGTCTCTTCAAAGAATGCTTCATGAGTCTCAACAGGAGGTTGAGAAACTTAAAGGAGAGAATAATTCCTTGTTGAAACTGGTGAGTTCGTACTCTGTTGATACACTAAGAAGGCTAGACATGCTGCAGGTCTCCAATGAAAGAATTTTGGGAGACCACGAGAAGCTCATGGCTAAGCTTAAGAGGCGCCGTCATCTTCCTTCAGAGGCTTCCAGAACATAATGTAATTTTTATAGATTTTACAGGGCCTGCACCTTCATTGCAGGTGGAAAAAATCTATCTGTTATATTCTCCTTTCCTGTTATAATAATTGCGCACATTTTTAAACTTGCACCTGTGGTTTTTACGTCTTTTCAAAATGACGGTTTGGAACCGTGTGCCTTATAGGTTCAAATAACCACATCGACTCTCCCAAATTTCATATTTCAAAGTATGGGAACCCAGAACTTTTGGCCTGGGCTAAACACAAACTCAGAATTTATTTGCCCTTTTCAAATGAACATGAGATATGGATTGAGTAAAAAACCACGCTAATATCTCATATATTTGGGTTCATGAGCTTCCGGCCCAGATATAACAAAATATGTGGGGAGACTCAATTCATCATTCTCTTATGCCAAAGAAATATGTGGCGTACCACAATTTGCAATAATACCTCAAGGGTTGTCCATTTAATTGTTGGAACTTCAGGTTCTCAACACTGTTAAATTTGGAACTTCAGGCCAAAGCCACATATTCTCATGGTATGGACATTTTTACAATTTTCTATACATATTTCGGGACTTCAAGCTCTTACATAATTGTCCATATTTTGAGGAACCTCTGGCATCTCATTTAATTGCTCATCCATGAGTTTAAGGAACTGCAGGTTCCCTTTTGTATATAGTGACGGTTTATCCAAAATGGTTAATATTTATGCATACGTCACTATTCATGTGAATAGTACTATTCATCAAGTCATGAATATGTATCTATTCATGTGTACAGTACATCTGCCAGTACAGTTATCATCCATGTGTACGGCACTATGAACCAATACGGTACTGTTACATCATTAAGGAACTCTAGGTCCTTATTTACATGTCAGGGATCAAGGACCCTTAAGTCCAATCACATGTTTACAAATACAGTACCGGAGAGACTGCCAGCTCTCATTTTAATATCATCATCATCAAGGATCTTCAAGTCCTGATGTAATTGTATGATGAGGATCAAGGAACTTCTGGTCCTGATCTGCATACTGTAAAAACTCATCATACAGCACAATTAATCCATAAAATAAATTGCTGATAAATAAATTACTGGTATGGACGATAAACCCGCACCATACTTTAAATAAATTAAATAGCTTGCTGTATGGACGTTAATCCCGCACCATACCTTAAATAAAATTAAATGTGCGGTAAAGTAAATGTGCGGTAAAGTAAACGTGCTTGTATGGGCACTAATTCTGCTCCATACATTTAAATAAAAGCAAAGGCGTGGACGATAAACCCGCACCACCCTTTAAAATAAATATTGTTGTATGGGTAATAAACCTACACCATACAGTAAATAAAATAAATGTGCGGTAAAGTAAATTTGCGATAAAGTAAAGGTGCATGTATGGGTAATAAACCTACACCATACAGTAAATAAAATAAATGTGGGGTTAAAACCACCACCGAATAAAATAAGAAAAATGTTAGTATTAGTAACGGCCTCCCACTGATAATATGTTTTAGTATTACCAAGGGTCCATTTTTGTTAATGGTTAGTAATAGAAAAGCAGATAAATATAGTATATTAGAAATATAGATAAATATACCAAGGGTCCACGTGAGTGACTTTTTTCTGAGTGCCCTTGCTGAGTGATCTCCTTTTTTTTTTCTTTTTTTTTTTAATATTTAATTTTTCTTTCTGTCGGTGGGTTTGCTGTTGGATCTTCTTTTGCTTTCATCATTGCTGCGTGATATTCCTGCCCTCTCTCCACTTGGAAGATGCTGGAGGTGTCTCTGACAAGCATAGACCAATGTCTCAAAAGTAAATCAAAGTTAGTCAGCAAGAAAGGAAAAGAAAACCAAATAAAAGTAAGGACAACTAAAGAGGAGGATATGTAGGCAGGCATCAAAAGTAAAGAAACCCAGTTATGATTGCAGTTGATATTAGTATATATATATCTGCTGCTTTTAGCCGAAAGCTGGGACCTCCATTTACAGCTCAGAGAACCACTTAAATCATTTCAAGCAGTGGAAGCTCATCATTTCCATTGTTGTTGTTGGAAGACATAGGGGAAAGGTACCCAAGAGAGAGAAGAGACTCATCTCTTTCTTTGTTGCTTCTGGAGTTACCATTCAAAGACCAGTCTTCACCTGGAGGCCTAAGTCTGAGCTCCAACTTTTTTTTTTTTTTTTTTTTTTGAAGAGCCATGGCTTCTCTCATCTCTTTTCACACGCCAGAAATCAGTGGCTAGGAGGAGGAGGAGGAGCTGCAGGTGGTTGCAGACAGCAGAGAATTGACTTCAACTGTGTGAGCATGTTCTCTTTCTTCCAAGGCAAAGACCTTCTCCGAAGAGCACAGGATCAGGCATAGAAAACCAGAGCAACAAATGATGTACCTCATGAGGAAGGAGGAGCTAGAAATGGGAGCTGCCATGATTATTTCACAAGCTAGCTAACCTAAACTCCCACCCACAGATGTAAAATGATGTTTGCTCTTCCGCTAGCTTTTACTCTGTGGTTCTGGCTATGGCTGTAAGGGCTGAAGCGAAGTCAGCCCAGAAAAGCTTGGGAAGGGCCCGGTGAGTTTTTGGTTCCCTATTTGGATCTTGAAGACCTTGTTGTCGTTTGTGCAATTGACTTTGCTCCATTTCTGGATGAAGCAGAAGCAAGAGCTCCTAGAACAAGCACATGGCAAGCACAGACAAACAATCCCAGATGAGAGAAATAGGAAGTGGTCTAGATGCAGCAAGGGAGAGATAAAGATAAAAGGGGCCGATCGGGATCTTTTTCTCTTTTGGGTTCTGGGCTTTTTCTTTGTGTTTGTTTGGCTGGGTTTCATCAGAGAATTCAGCTGGTGTTGTTAAAGCGAATTCGTGCTGATAACGTGTTCTAAAACTGGAGGAAATTGAAGAGAGAGAATTAGGAAATTGAAGGTTTTGTTATCTGTGTATTACAATGAGGGATGTGTTCTTTTTGTAGGCAAAGCCTTCCAACATGTGGGCTCCACCTTACCAATACAAGTGGGGGGGAAGCTTCATAGGTAAGCATCATTGTTGGGCATCATTGTTGGACTCCACCTTCTTGTTTACAACATGTAGAGACTTTTAGACAGAAGCATTATGTTTTAGAATTTTGTACAAATACCTTTTGAAGTATAAGGGATATGAGGTTATTAATGTACGTCTCTCCCTCTTGCCCTCCTTGGTTGTCTCCCCAAGCGTTCCGTACCCTCCCCGATCGCCTAAAAAATTGGTACATTATTATGATTATACACGTAGGTACATACATGTACATGCAATGTACATATAAACGTACATTAAATGTACCCAAGTTTCCAACAAGGGACCAAAGTTGAAATTTAATCTAAACATGGAAGTTTAATAAACTATCTTATTCAAGGGTAACACAGTAATTATCTTGATATATGTTCCTACGGATTTCATCAATGTACTTGGTTAAATTAATAAACGAACAAATATTGGAGAACCATGACGACTGAGAGATTCATATAACCCTCACATGCGGACTTATATATAAATTATTTTGATCCTAAATTTGTGATTTTATAGTTTTTATCGCAAATGGTCTTTGAGAGCTTCCATTAAGGGATCCCTCAAATTTATTTGAGGGATACCCCTTGTAGGCCCCACTCCGGATTGTATTTCACTAATCGAAACAGTCTATTTTGTAGATACTTATTCAAAGATCATCTCTACAAAAAATCACTTGAATCAGATATTATTTGACCACTCAATTGAGTTATTGAAATTTTAGTATTTTCTTGAAGTACCGTGTTCATTGATTTTGTAAGACACAATTGGATGTCGAAACGGTTTCCGATTTGTCTAATTTTTTTGTAAGGATGATCTATGAATGAAGACCTAAAAAATAGATGGTTTGAATCATTGGGAAAAAAAATGGTAAGGTGCCCTAAAAAGCGTCCCTCAAATAAAATTATTTGAAAGATTCCTCAATAAAAGGAAATTATATATATATATATATATATTCCCGTGGAACTTGTTTATTGAATATTTTGAACAAAAATTATTTCGGTGGCTTAACTGCTCTGTTAACGGCAAATGGGGTTGTTTCTGGGCTTTTAGTTTTTGGAATAAATGAGCAAAGAAAGGCCCAAGTTATAAAGGACGTTAGAGCTTGTTAGAGCATCTCCACCCATAAGGGCTAAGTCTAGGGCAAGGGCAAGCAAGGGCTGCCACTATTCACATGAATAGTGTCAGCCTTGGTATTTGTGGTTCCATCCATGAGGGCTAAGTCTAAGGCAATTACTATTCACTTAAATTTATTTTTTATTTTTTATACTTAAACCATTGATTTTGATAAGCTTTTCGGATAAGATTTTCGTTTCCCAAGTGTTAATATTTATCGTAAAATTCTCACCTAAAAATCAAGATAATATTTTCTAATAAAATTTTGAAATTAAATTTGGTGTGGAAAGTGAATAATATTGGTATGTATGTATAGAAAAAATTTCCAGAATTTTTTGATATTTTTTTAAAAAAATTTTGATATTTTTTTCAATTTTTTTTAGCCAAAAATTGGACAACCGTTGGATTGTGCAAGATTTTTTGCTCAGAGGCTCCTGGAGAAGCCACGTGGCTTGTAACCATTGGGCAATGTGGGCTGGTGGGTTCAACAGTAAAAAAAAATTGAAAATCAGCTGCTGACGTCATGCTGACATCAGCAGCCCGCGGGCAACAGCCCAGTCAATTTCTGCATGTGGGCTTGCTCGGGCTGGTGGGTCCCATACCTTGCCTGAGCTGGATTTCCTGCGCTGGAGCCATATTGGGCTTGCCAGGGGGGCCTTTTGCCCAGTTTGATAGCAGCGCTGGAGCTGCTCTTAGACGTGGGATACGTCACATGTGAATCCCACATTGGAAAACCCACCCATGCATGAAAGTTTTATATATGGGCGTTTAACAACAAAGCTCGTCCCTTCGGGGACATCCGATAAAATTGGAACGATACAGAGAAGATTAGCATGGCCCCTGCGCAAGGATGACACGCATAAATCGAGAAATGGTCCAAATTTTTTTGGCCTTTTTTGCGCGTGATTTTCCTGCTGTCTTGAAGGTGTTTGATGTTCAGCGACTGGTGGTCTTCTTTCTATTTTTTGATGTCAAAAGCTCGCCTACCAGCTGTTTGATCAAATGACAGTTACTATGGCCCTTATAAAATTGTTCAAGTTTGAACTTTGTCAAACGCTCACAAGGCAAGATAGCATCTGGGTTTATATGCAATGCAATTCAATATCAGTTTTGCTTGGTTCAAAGTGTTGATAGGCTGCATTCAACTTTGTTTTTGTTAGTTCAAATAAAACCAAAATACACATACTCCACTCTCTAGTTTTCATCTTCCATAATCATCAACGTCTTGATTAATGAGAGTATGTATGGCCTTGGCAATGGTATGTCACCATGTTAATATGCCAGCTTTTTAAACAGGAGAGGAGGAAAATAAATACAGCAGCAGCAATCTCGGAAGTCTATGAAACCAGTTGCAGAAGATTATAGATCAGTTCAGTAGCTGATATTGCAACTGGTTTTGAAATTAAAATGATTAACTTGTGGAGCATTTTCTCTATGATTTTTTATCATCTACAATCCATGTTTTACATAATATCCTATACTTCTATGATTACGAATATGAGTGCCTCAAGTACTGACACATTACATGGGACTACATCTGTACAATACCTTGAAAAAAATTCTCCAAATCTCAGATCAATGTTAATCAAGAAATCTTAAGATGTTTGGAATGAAAAATTGTGAACCTTTTTACTCATGAATTAAGTGGGGTTATAATTCAATCCACAAGGAAAGGCACAATAATAAAAAAAACGCGACTGTGTGTTGGAGAGTCCGATAACGAAAGGTGGGGAAGCAGCTTGGATATTAAAAAGGAGGTAGCAATTTCAGACCAAAAAAATTAAAAAGATAGCACGAGTCCCACATTGAAAAACCCTTCTATGCATCAATATGGTCGTTTAACAACAAAGCTTGTCCCTTCGGGGACATCCGATAAAATTGGAACGATACAGAGAAGATTAGCATGGCCCCTGCGCAAGGATGACACGCATAAATCGAGAAATGGTCCAATTTTTTTTTGCACTTTTTGTGTGATTTTCGATTTTTTGCCCTTATTTTTTTGTTGCGTGTTTTCAAGGTCTCAGTGAGTCTTTAATCTTCCAGGTGTGAGTCCAAGTTTGAATTTAGTGTTTGATTATTGATTGTTCAGTGGCTGGTCTTCCATTATTTGTTCACAAGTGCTGGATTGAATGCACATAGAGACTCGGACACAGCTCTGCCGTTGGATCATCTGAGCCTTCTATCTTGAGAACAATCTCGGAATGTGAATCTGCATTCACATCCTCATATCGTGACAGCGGGATCTCTCGGTTTCCTTTTCTTGCAAGCAAAGTGAAGAGATTTAATACGTGCTCTGTTTGGCTTCTCAGGGCACAAATTACAACACTTCTGCACGTATTGAGACTTTTGTGCACTAGCGGTTAATAATCAAAAATACATTTCGATATTCAGCTCATTGAAATCCAAGTTTTCTATATTTATATTGAGATTTGAAAACTGTCATCAAGTTCAAACTAAGTTTGCACGAATGGATTATTGGTTTATTTGTATACAAACCATTTCATACAAGGGGGAAAAAAAAAAAAAAAAAAAAAAACAAGCATGCCCACATAACGTCCCGACTGACGAGACAAACTTCTTTTACCCACGTCTATATAAAGTCTTCCTAAATAGAACATGAAATCAAGAGATTGAGCCTAGAACAAACTTGCGGCACTTAGAACTCTTGGCTCGCTTGCTGAAACAACACAACAGCAAGAGTCAGAAGGGATGCATAAACTGAATTGGGTAACCTCTGCACCACCTTCCCAATGCCTGGTACACCCTCCGTAGCCCTCTTCGTTGCCATTGCAATGGTTGGTGCTGCAACCAATGTCAGGATCAGTCCCTGACTGACTACAATGAATGTGTCGGCTGTCAGCTGCTTGATGAACTTCGTAAACTCTTGACGGTCAATTTCTCCATCGAGATTGATATCGTTTTCCTGCAAATACACTGAGTGAACAATCTTCTATGTGGTTCTACTCAGTATGAACTATAGCTTAATAGGATAACGTTTTAAAGCTCTGCAAGTTACTGAAAGAGAATCCTCAAGAAAAAAAAAAGATAGACAGATGTTATGATTTATCCATGGTCATGGTTACCAAGATTATGGAATCAGCTCGGCATTCAAATGCCAATTAAACAAATCTCCTAAATATTCAACAAGATCCAACCGTGTATTGAGAGTAAAGTATTTGTTAACGCAGAGCCTACATCTACAACCAAGCACCCCTAGAACACCCAAGACACTAAGTATCAAAGTCAATAAAGGACTTTACAACAGATGCAAAATGTCGAGCCCAAAGAAACGGCTCAGCCAAGGAATTCCCCCTCACATCACCCCCCCCCCCCCCCCTCTTTTTTCCTCTAAGATGTTAGTTATCAGTTTGACACTGACTTTGGGACATGGAGCTGCTGTAACAATATCAAAACTGCACTTAACAAGATCTCAGCAAGGAGATGTATTGAATTTCCTTTTTCTTCTCATTAAATTTGAGATAACCATGTTGTAGTCTTTCACGTGGAAGTAAGCTGGAAAAGAAAAAAGAACAGCTACTGGCCTCTTTTCCCAACACACGACCTTTTACTGTTGACAATAGTTAATTGTAGTCTTCTATGTACTTCTATGCAATGCATAACTAAACTCACTACAAAATTCATTGGATTCAACATTGTCTACAAAAGAATAACAGGCTCAGAATCTCTGTTATGTTTTCTTTAGGTTTCCTGAACAGAGACACCTTAGACAAACTCTCAACATGAATTCTTACTAGCAAAAAATGACGACAATTTTCCGTTGCATAACAAACTGCAGAAACAAAAGGTTATTAAACATAGAAAGTAATTTCTTCAAGATACTGTTCCTGACAGTCCAATTTTAAAAAGGCTATCAATAATTTCAATCACATTGATGCATAATTTCACATAAGACTAGGATGATATGATGGATTTCTATTAAAACTTGCAGGCCATCACAGTTATCTATCCAGATTATGCAATCAACTTGTCATTCAAATGCCAAATATCAAACAGTTAAACAACCCATTTCTCATCAACGTCCAAACCCCACCTATTTTTCTAATGAAATTTCCCAAATTAGGGAACTCAAGAACTTGATTCCCTTTTAGTCAGTCAAGGAGACAGAGGATGATACCCAGCTCACAAAATTTATAGCTTCCAACCTAACATCTACATCACAAACACCAATCGCCTTTCTCTAAGGCAATTGTACATACAAGAAGACAGTAGAATCAATTTAAGAGAAAAAGCATGTATCTGCAGAGAACTAGCCAGGCTAGGACTTCCATTAATGCCTCAACCAATAAACCTATTGTAACAAGTATAGCTGACTCAGGATGATGAATTCTTTCAGTCAAAATGAGTAATTTTAAATTAGGTAATCAACAGACAAATAAATTTAAAGCAGAACTCATCGGTCATATCTATAGAACCTCTTTTATTGCAACCCAACCCTCAAACAAACTGGTACTACGTCAAATCATGCTAAACCAGACCAAATAAAGAAAGACAAAGGGTTGTTTCTTTCAGACCATGAAAAATTAATGTTAAACAGGAAGCATAAAGGTCGCAAACAGCAACTTAAAGGTGTTTCAGTTCATCTTGATAAATAAGAGTTTTATGGGTCTAACTGACTTTAGTAAGTTTAAAGTTGAAATATAAAATCCTGTGAGAGTAATAATAACTAGCAGTTGTGCTCTATTAAATTGAAAAAATTGCAAGCATATGTGCAGATAACTAGCTTTCCCTAATCCAAAACTAAAACTGGATCACAAATCTTAGTAAGCGAAAACTTGGTTCTACGACTTGACTGTTGCAGTAACACCTAAAACTCAAGAAACATAAGATAATGTGATTGAAGCTTATGGAGGATGCAAGAAAGGCCGCACCTGAAAATTAAGTCAAGAATCCATTACTTTGACTTCACAATTTATATGAAATTTCCTACCAAATGGGACGTATACCATTGATATTTTCAAAGGAAATTATCTTATGTGTAAATGGTTTGATACTAACAAATTTCATTTCATCAGTTTGTTTTGTAACCAATAAAAAATCCTTATAACAGAAAACTGATGTACTTTTAGGTACTTCCTAGATTTTAACTCATCCTCAATGTTTAAGCTGTTTAAATTCAGCAGCCACTCAAAAACCTATGAAGCAGTAGGAACAAAATGGGTCAACGTTCATCAATGATTAGAGTACCTGAAGCAAAGCCTTGACATGGTCTTTGGAGGGTGGATCAAAATGTGGGCCAGGTAAACGCTTATTGATATCACTACAACAAGAAGATTAAGAAAGAAAAAAAAAACCTCAATTAGAATAATGTGGACACCAGCAGAATGATTTTGTAATCAGCTAAACATTTGGAAAAAAAAAAAAAGCTTCTCACTTGTACACAAGTAGTACACCAATGTACAGATCTTCAAATGTCAAGTTAGCCCTTCCTGACTCATTTTTAAAATGATCAAACACCTTGTCTGTAATCTTTTGTATTTGCTTTCGCCTCCATTGCTTACCTGCAAGGTGGAAAACAATCAGATACAATGAAAACATAATTAAGGGTTCTGATTCATGTCCAGTAATGAAACATGCCAGACTGTCTGTTAGGATGAATATCTACAAATTTCTTTGATGGATGGCCAAAGGTATCATCTTGACCATCACATCTAAAATTCAGTACAACAAAAAAGATATGAAAACATGGGCATAAATTTGATGTCAAAAAGAAAACTTTCAACCGCATCTGAGGAACCCATCACTCAAAACAGAGGACCAGTAGGTTTGCGTTAATGTTGGCAGTGAGTTGGCCTTAGAACCCATAAAAGCTAATGCATGACTCTGTGATTCAACATCATTTGCAGATCCCACAAGTGCGGAAGGATGGAAGAGCAACACAAACCCATCCAAACTAAAATGAAAAATTAAGAAAAGGAAGAAAAAGAAAGAAAGAAAGCGAAAGCCCAGTAGAAAAATTAGTGGGTTCTTTATGATCTACAAAACGAAAGATTCAAACACTATTGGGATCGAAAGAATTACAAACATTTATCTGTTAAAGCTTGTTTCTTTCTTTTGTTTTTACATCAAAATCGATGAAAGCTTTGAAGTGGTACCTTGTAGTCTGTCCAGCACCTGTCCCATGGCGAAGTAGTGAGCTAGTAGACAGAGAGGCCTTTTGCGACTTCGTTTGGATGATAAAGGAAGAAAAGATCCTTTGGTATCGGACCATTGAATTGACTTTTTCCGGCAACGTACGCATAAGGAAAAGGAAAAGATCCTCTACGGCAACTGTCAAGGTATTGTTTGTTATTTATTTTGGAGATTCACTATTATATTCAAATGGGCTCAAATTATAAAAATACTTCATATGAAATAGATTTTAGAAATACACTCAAATCTCATTTACAACATAACAAAAAAGCTTTTAACTTCTTATAAATTACAAAACTGTCATCAATTTCTTAAAACAAACCAAACTCCAAAATCTCATAAAAATACTCAAAACACTTAATAGTGCATCAACGTAATTTAATAATTAATATTAAATTCAATAAGGCCAGCTATCATTTTTTGGGTTTGTTTTTTGGTTTGTTTATAGAAATTTAATTGCGTATGGTTTATTTATAATATTAGTGCTAGAAATGGGTATATCACTAAATATCTCTATTTATTTTTGGGAGATTCACTATTATACCTAATATAGGAGTCCAAATTATAAAAAAAGACTCTATATGAAATGGATTTTAGAAACACACCCAAAACTCATTTATAATATAACAAAAAGGTTTTTAATTTCTTATAAATTACAAAACTGTGATCGATTTCTTAAAAGAGAGATTCACTATTATACCAAATATAGGTGTCTAAATTATAAAAATACCATATATTAAATAGATTTTAAAAACACACCCAAAGCTCATTTACAACATAACAAAGAGGCTTTTAACTTCTTATAAATTACAAAACTGCCATCAATTTCTTAAAATAAGTCCAACCCCAAAATCTCATGAAAATACTCAAAACACTCAATAGGCATCAAAGTAATTTAATAATCAATATTAAATTCAATAAGGTCAGCTGTCATTTTTTGAGTTTTTTTTTTTTTTTTTTGTTTATAGAAATTCAATGGTATAAGATTTATCTATAATATTAGTGCTAAGAATTGGTATATCACTAAATATCTCTTCTTAAAACAAGTTAAACCCTAAAACTTCATAAATAAAAAAAACTCAAAATACTCAGTAGGCCATCAAAGTAATTTAATAATCAAAATTAAATTCAATAGGGCCAGTTGTCATTTTTTGAGTTTTTTATGGGTTTGTTTATAGAAATTAAATGGTGTATGGTTTATCTATATCATTAGTGCTCTAAGAATGGGTATATGACTAAATATCTCTTTATTTTTTACAGAAAAATTCTAACACATGACCTTCCGAAGGACATTTCTAATAGCAATTCACCACGGTGATCTCTATTTCTGGTCTATATCCATTATTTTTAGACACCCTTTTATAGTCCAAGAACAAAGTATCTTTGCTCTAATGGGGCCCCCTAAACTTTTTTATGTGCTAATTTTATTTTGTGTTAGCCCTTTTTATTTAATTTTCTCTCATATCAACCGTTGGATCAAATAATGGTGTAGGAGATAAGATTTGCTCTCGTCATATCATTTTCAATTCTTAGCATGTTGTGTAGTTGCCCAGCAAATGATTCACGAGAAAAAGTTTGCTCTTTTACTCATACAAGAAACTTTCAATCATATCAATGAATGTGAGCAATAAAATTTAAGTTCACATAAATTACTATGGTAAATGTGCAACTAATCACCTAAATCTAATTTAATAAAACAAAACTCATGTTGTTCATTTCACTCCCCCACTCCTGGGTCTCTTATTTTGTTGAGAGATATTCGTTGAATTTGGTGTAACATTTGTTAATGGTTATCTATTAAGATTTGAGGCTCTTTATTATTCTCGGTTCTTCTTCTTTTTTGAGTCAAAGCTAGAAAGGGAAAGAGAATTTACTCGCACACATTGCTAGTGTTTAAGAGTTTCAAATATGTGACCACTAATTTTAAACTAAATATACTTTTTCATTATGGTATGACCCATTGACCTAAGTTCTTATTAGTTAGGGTGAAAATCTTGAAATTGTTGAATACGACTCCGCATTGTTGGACTTGACAACACATTCTCAATAGTTGCACTCTCCACTTATCGCAACCCAAACGCATGATAGAGGCTAGAGCTATGCCTAAATAGAAGAGATGGGGGACATTTTTAGGGACACAAATTTTACGCCCAATAAGATACTTACACGTTGACTTTAGCGGCTCCAAAATATAGATTAACTATCGACCAAGAAGCAGGAAGAAAAACACAACTAATAATTACACATTAAGTTATCCCCTGCAGTATCCGAAGAAGATCATGGGACCCAAACCACGTCTGAGTTCAACTCAGCCTCTAAGCGTACACCACGTGGCACCAACAATTGAGAACAGCCAAGAATACTCGAAACAATATAAATATCCAAAGACCTCACATCATCTTAAGTCTAACCTAAACCTAAACATCGGAGGCTTCCTTATTGATATGTCTCTCACAAATTTTAATCTAGTCTGTCTTTGCTTCTTAAACTCAATTTGTCTCACATAAACCTCAAACGTCAATCTCATATCTAATTTTGTTTCATTCTGTCAATTCTTTTAGAGAATACGCTTAAGTCTTTCGATATTGCACGAGTGAGAATGATTATTTATTCAAATGTTAGCCATGTTGTTGCCACGTGTGCACAACATAATATATATGTTCTAATAATATAATAATGCTTTTAAAAGAAAACTCTTTTGTCAAAAAATTTGGTATACCTATTTTTCCTATTAAATTACCACACTAATGTTAATTTAGTCGTTGGAACTTTTTTTAGGGTTAATTAAGGGCCTAAAATATATAAAAATAGCGAATATGAGAACTGATTTTACTTTTTTCAAATTTTATCGAATTTTATGATAATAGTAAGGGAAATTTATAGCTTTAAGCAAAATAACATTTAAACTATTAAAATGCTAAAAATATAAGTAAAAAAAATTAAAAACAAAAGAGCACCTCTTAGTTTCTAATGGAATATATAAAGATGACTTTTTTATGAAACAATCAACACTGATCTGTTGGAAATTCCTTTATCCACAGCTAACTTCAATCAAAGAAAAACCCTAAAGCTAAGCTTCCAAAGTTTAACAATTCCCTAAATTTACAGCAAAACTACCAAACCAATTTCCAACAGAGTTCCTGATAACACCCTGCAAATCCTATGAAACCAGAATTACTGTTTTGAAAAGCAATTTTATTTTCGAATGGTATAAACACATACTTCACTAAGTGCTTTTGGAGCGGTCTAAGCTAGTCCCCACTAGTTCCACCATCATGATAACATGTACGAGCATGCCATAATGGTTTTGGGTAAGACTTGTCGGAAATGTTTATCATATTACATTTAGTTCACTCCAATATTTCACACAAATCAAACTATTTAAATCAAAAAATATGTTTGAAGAAAAAAAAATTATTTTTTTGATTCAGTACAACAAGCATTATAAGTTCGATCTTGTTCTAACACATCAATTAAAAGTTTAAAACTGTGACTTTTATTGCAAGTTCTAATTTATTGTTTCATATCATGAAAGCTGTGACTCTTAATAAATCAATTGTTTATTATATATATTTCAAGCTATAAAAGCATGACTTGGAGGATCACACTCTTCGTTATTTAAGCTGTACATGTTTTTAGTGTTTCAGAATTAGAACGTTTTATTGATGTGATATTTTAAAGAGTTTTTTCATTCTTGGTACTACTAATATATTTAAACTAAGCTCAAATTGGAGTTTCTTCGATCATGCGTGATCGTTAGTGGAGCCGTACCAGATTATCTTAATTTTGGAGTTAAATTGCTCCGTTATTGTAATGACTCTTTGTGACTAGTTTATATGGACCCCTTGTGGCAATTGGCTTTTTAAGCTGAATTATGAATGCAATATCAGAATTTCTATAAATAAATAAAAAGCATTTAGCCTAAGATTTTTTTTTATTAACATAAGCATAATTAGTTAACCACCTTTGGATATGATTATTGTTAATTAGTGAATTAAATTGTAAAGGAGTACTTGATCAAATTAAACATCAATCATATACATCTATCCAAGCATTGAGAAATATAAAGCTGTAACCCTATACCCATTTAGTATAATTTGGTGGGTTGTGGTGCATTTATACAAGTTTTATCATTCTTCTTCTTCGTTGATAGCTGAATCCTCAGCCCACCATCAATGTCATCTCTAGATCTCACACTTTGAATAACGTTTTGGGTTCTCTAAACTTTTTGGAGCAAAGACAAGGCAAAGTTACATTTACATCTCTCTTCATTACCAAGATCCTTATTCTTGGAAAGGTTAGGTGTTTTTCTGTTCTAATTTTCTGCACCTTTGTCAAAATTAAGGCTCATTACAAAAACAATCTAACCCACCAATGACATATTATTCCATCATTCCATATTATTTTTTTGTTTATTTTCTTATTATTCTATACTGTTGATTAATTACTTAAATTCCTAAGATTATTTCGGCTCTTGATTACAAATACAATCTAACCCCACCAATGACATGCTCCTCTCATTCCACATTATTATTTTGTTTATGTTCTTAAATACTTAATATCTTATTGTTTTTCTAACAAAAAATTCAATTTTACTCTTATGCATTCAATAACAAATTACTAAATTTAGTTCTTTATATACCTTAATACTAAATTTATGTTCATGGGGGCTACTTTATACTTGTTATTTTTCTCCTTAACCTTTTGTATATCTCAAGTTCTTTCTATAACTTAAAATTAAATTGTACTCTTACTCTCATTCATTCAACAACAATTTTAGCTTTTGTTTTGAATTTTAGTGAATGGTCATTCTTGATATTTTGGGGTATATATTGCTTAAAGATGTTTTTTTTATTATTTTAAAGATTTAAACTTCATATTGTATTATTGTCTAATATAATGTGGTTTCATTTAACAATTGGCTAAGAAATATATTTTTGAAATGGGTGAAACGAGTCGTGTCGTGTCATTCGTGAATTGTAACAGGTCGTGTTCGTGTTGGGTATTTTCCACCCGTTAAGAAAAGCAGGTTGACATGAACACGACAAACACGATCCATTTGCCAGGTCTAGTCACAACGACATGGAAGAAATTAGGGCAGCTTTAGGTCATAACAAGAAATATAAAAGCAGAGTAAAAAAAAAAATATGTAGAAACCAGCTCCAAAGCATGAGAAAAACTTCCCTGACACGCCACATTGTTGACACCATGTTGACCTCACCTTCCCCCTTAAGCAAATCCCACCAATTAAGGGATAACCCTTGCTTGTCATACCTCACATCCCACCAAACAAGGAGTAGCTATCCATGCCCCCTCCCATGCCTTCTCAATGCCCAATGCCTTAAATCAATGGGAGGCCATGCAGAATCCCCAAATCAAGGAGAGCCATGCATTCTCTACCACTACTTGGACTCCAAAAGGGAGCTCATCACCTCCAAACAAAGGGACCAGCAGTTGCCACTTCTCCAAGAGCTCTCCCAAGCCCTCTATTTCTCTTCTACAAGAGCTCTTAAGCCTCTCTCCCCATATCTCTCTCGTGTACAATGTAATCTCCATATCCAAATACAAATACAAAGCTATAAACTATAGTAGATGTAGCCCCATTATGAATAAACCACTCAAACACTTGTGTTATGTGTGTGATTATGTCTTAATCGATTTGGTATAAATTCACCCATTAACACCCGTAATTATCCCAATCCAATGAAATCATGAGACTTGCCAACTGTTGACGTGAGTCTCCTAATTAATCAAGGAGATTTATTTCCTTGATTAATTAAAGGATTTACTTTCCTATTTTTATATAGTTGATAAATCATTGTATAATTAGAAAATACTTTCCTAATTCTTTACTGTATCTAATTCCTTGTAAAGCATTCTGTAAACTCTTATATATACTTCTTATGGAGAAAAATAAGATTAACCTGATGCATTCAAACCATATTCATATTTTAGCATGATGTTAGAGAAACGATCCTAGGTTGTCTTTAAACCCTTATCTCAAATTTCTCATATTCAAATCCAAAACACTAAATCAAATTCCTCATAATTTTTCCCCAAATCCAAATCCCTCAAATCTAGTCCTAAAATCCTCTTATCCAAATCCCTAAACACATACCCTCACATCTTATACACATACCTCTTAAATCCAATTCCTATATCAAATTCCTCACCTTCTCATATCACATCTTACTTCCGCTGCAATGTCAAGAACCCCTACAATTCTCCATCTTATTACAGACTCACAGAAGCATGCTGTCAATTCTGCTGACCCGGCTACCTTTACTCTTGCTTCTATCACCACCACCAAAGGTTCTACTTTTCATACGTCTTCCAAAAACTCCGCATGGATTATCGACTCGGGTGCTACAGATCACATGACATTTGATCCTGGCTAACTTATTAATCACAAATCATCCACTCCGTTGGTGGTGTCTAATGCTAATGATACCCCTTTCCCTGTAGTTCAGGAGGGCTCTCTATCTCTCTCTACTTCCCTTACATTTGGATTATGTATTACTTGTTCCATCTTTGGACCATAACTTGTTATTTGTTGCACAACTTACTACTACTTTGGGGTGTACTGTAACATTTTCACTGAATCATTGTGTTTTTAAGGACATCCTCATAGGAACGACGATTGGTTGTGGTACTCGACGGGGCAAACTCTATTACTTGGATTGGGCACCGGATAGTGAGGTCAATGGTGGTCAAGCTTTCACAACCAGTGGAACTCGTCCTGAGAGGGAGAGAGACAAAATTTAGTTATGGCATAAATGTCTTGGGCATGCCTCGTTCGGTTATCTTAAGAAGTTGTTTCCATCATTATTTTTCAGTCTTGATGTTTCTAGCTTCCAGTGTGATACGTGTGAATTGGCTAAGAGCCATCGTGTCCCGTTCCCATTAAGTTCAAATAAGAGTTTGGTTCCCTTTTCTCTTGTTCATTCTGATGTTTGGGGACCTACTAAAATTGTCACCTTGGCAAGGGCGCGATGGTTTGTCACATTTATAGATGATTGCATATGCATGACTTGGGTTTCCCTGCTCAAAACTAAAGGGAAAGTCAGTTCCAAGTTTCAACAGTTTTATCAAATGGTGAAGACTCAGTTTCAGGCCAGAATTCAGATTCTTCGTTCTGACAATGGCGCAGAATTTCTCAACCACAATCTTAACCAGTTCTTACAAGATCATGACATCATACATCAACGTTCATGCCCTTACACTCCCCAACAGAATGGGGTGGCTGAAAGAAAGAACAAACACTTATTGGAAGTCGTTTGTGCCTCTCTCTTTGGTGCCAATATGCCACGATTTTTTTGGGGTGAAGTCGTCGTCTCTGCAGCATATCGTATCAATCGGATTCCCTCTAGTATCCTAAATTTTAAAACACCACTTCAAACACTTCACCACCATATCCAAACACCTCCCACCCCAAACTTGGAACCCCGAATTTTCGGCTGTGTTGTATTTGTCCACTTATATGATCACCAACGAAGCAAATTGGATCTCCGAGTCGAAAAGTGTGTTTTCATTGGCTATGTACCTCATCAGAAAGAATACCGGTGTTATCATTCTTCTAGTCAGAAAGTCTATACTTCTATGGATGTTGTGTTCAAGAAAAATGACATATATTTTTCAGCTGCACAAGAGAAGCATTGCGACACCAACACTTCTCAAATTTTCAATGTGTTTCCTCCAGAATCGTCCCAACCTGAAAGCAACCGGTCTCCAATGACTCTGCTTGAAAACTACCGGTCCCAACCTGATAACGACCGGTGGCTTATGACTTTGCCAGAAAACGACCGGTCGCAGCTTGGAAGCTACCGGTCGCTCCCTGAAAATTAGCCTCAGCCTGATCTGTCATCTCCTTGTTGTCCAACTCAGGAGGAGGAAACTGATGAGATTTTTCCCACTTCGGAGACTTCTTCAGCTCCAATACCACACCAATCACCTACTGAGGATGTCATTCAGGTAACATCTTGTCCTGAAACTGGTAACACTAATGAAATATTCCATGATGATTTGATTTTAGAAGGCACATAGCCTACATCTCAGCTTCCAGAAAGGAAGAACCGTGGCAAACCTTAAGTACAATATGAAGTAGATCTTAAAGCCAAAGGGAAATACCCCATCAATAATTATATTTCTCTCAACAGATTATCAGAGTCATGTGTGCACTATGTGAAGCAGTTGGCTGACATATTTGTCCCTAACAATGTAATTGAAGCACTAGAAGATCCAAAATGGAAAGAAGCTCTGAATGAAGAAGTGCAAGCTCTCCAAAAGAATGTCACATGGGAACTCGTCCCGTTACCTCATGGAAAAAAGACAGTAGGATGCAGTGATAGGTCCCGCCCCAGAATTTCCCGGAAACCGAAGCAGCCCCGTCTTTATTCCGACATCATCCCGATACCGGGCTCACTTACTAAAAACCGAGACTCTCTACCAAAATTTTGGCAGAGTCTCCCTTATAAATTAAGCGAACCTAACAAAAATTTTAACCTGCAACATACATAAAATAATCCCAACCAGCAGCATGCTTTCATAATACAACAAAACATACTAAATGGCCTCCGGCCTCACAAGTAAAATCTACCATGGGCGATAACAGAACATCTACTGAATTTAGTTTACAACAACAGTTAAGTAGAAGAAATTACTCAGATCCTAACTAGGGAAGTTCACAATTCGAGCCTCGTACACCACTTGCACGCTTTCTAGACGACTACTGGCTGGGAGGCGCAAAACAGAAAACATGTAAGTGGACAAAAATAAGATTTGCATTTAAAACAACATAGTAACCCCACCATATAAAAGTAATGCTCAAGACATGCAGATTCACAATTCATAATTTAATTACTCAAAATATATTTCATTAAAACTCTTTAAAAACACAAATCACTTCATCCATAAACCACATTCTCACAATCTTACTGCTCCTGCCAACCCACTGATAAACTCTAATTTCTTCACTCTCACAACTATATATATATAATTATACAATATACTCATCATACTACCTAAGTACCTGGGAAACAATCCAACTGGGGGATCGTTTAACTAGGCCGCAAGATTTTCAGGTGCTATCCTGCGTCTAGGGATGAGCAGTCCAACCAGGAGACGAAACTCCATAGCTCACACACCAAAACATCCAACGCCATGTGTAGCTCCAATACTAAGTCCTATGCGTGCAGACTGGATCATCACACACCGGAACATCCAACGCCATGTGTGATGATCCCAAACAATATACAGAGTCTTCCTATACGCTGGAACATCCAACGCCGCGTATGGAAAGTGTCTCACACGCCGAAACATCCAACGCAGCGTGTGAGACTGATAACCTATTCTTCCTACATGCCAGAACATCCAACGCCACGTGTGGGAAGTCTAATAACTGGGGAAGGTACTTACATAGTGTAATCATACAACTTCTCTCAACAACCCCTCATATTCAAGTTCCTCCACAACTCACCTCAACAACCCAAGTATCCCACCTATAGACAATATATATATATATATAACTTCCCCAAAATTCATATAAAATATACTCTCGATACCCAAATATGCCAAACCCACAATATATTGTCAAAGCGCTATACAAACATCAAATTCAACCCATGAATACAATATATTCAATAAATCATTAAAAATACTATGCATAAATCTTTCATCAATAAAACCATGCATATGATTGAAAACAAAGTCCACTCACAAGTATTCCCATGCTGCCTGACCATGAGAGAGTCCTGCTTGCTGAGTACGTGCAGTCGGAGCACCTATTTCTAGATACGAACCCTTAATTAATATAAAATTACTTCGAAGCGGAAATCACAAATTAAATACTTAAATTTCCAAGTTCCTAGTACGTGTATGTTGAACGAGGTATCCTAAGGTCCAGTTACAGGTTTAGGAATCGCTCACGATTGTACGGTTATCGCTAACCCACAAACTGTGCATTATTGAATCAGAACATCCGGGGCTCCGATTTATGATCCGTGAAGTCCTACATGGTCCTAGGAATACCTAGAACAACATATTTTAATTGGAAAACAATCCAACGGTCAGAACTTATCGAACCCGGATAACGCACAATATGCGAAAATTCGTTCGATAGTCAAACGACGTCCGAATTGAGATCCGCGAAATCTTATGCACTCGTGACAACCTAAGGATCTCATCGAGACAAATTACAACTTCACCAGCCTCGCCCACGTGCCGCCACACGAGCTGGCAGCGTGTGGGTGTGTAGAGTAAATTCCGATGACAGAAAAACTCCACACCCGAGCTCACCCTTCCTACCCTAGCTTTTACTCGAGGTCAGGACCACATCATTTAACTACCGGGAGGTCCAATTCGGACGGCAACTGGCCGAAATTTCACTTTGAAATCCGACCAAAACCTAGGTTTACAAATTGATTTCTACACATCAAATCGATCCAAACCTATGCAACAATCAGCTAGACCAAGGAAAAAGAGGAAGAAACCTCACCTTATTCACCGAGTTTGGGCGGCGGAGACGACGGCCCGACGGCAGTGATTCACCGGTTCAAACCAGTCGAGATCATGGCCGGAATTCGTGGTTTTCGACGGGGAAAGCTGGTGGTTCTGGTTCGAGGTTTCACGACGAATCGAACAGGACCGATCTCGAGGGCTGGAGTGGTCGAATGTGGCGGCGGTGCGGTGGTTTCTGTCTCAGTGAACAGTAATTGGGGAAGGGCTTCGCGCGCGCAGAGAGGGAGAATCGGGAGAGAGAGAGAGAGAGGTAAAAGTGAAAAAATTAGATTTTTACTCTTAACTCCTTTCGAAATAATTACAAGTTTGCCATTGAATTACTTTTGATTGCCAAATCTTCGTTCCAACTCTGATTCAAGCCTATCGCATGTCTACGAATTCGTCTTAGTACAACCTACCCAGAAATACCAGTCGTGATCCCAAAATCCTTCCGGATAAGAAAATAACCAATTTACCCCTACCCTAAGGGTGAATTCGTAATTTCACTTTAAATACATTAAAATAGGAATTAAATTTGGAGTCGGGGTGTTGCATGCAGGTGGATTTATATTGTGAAATTCAAAGTAGATGGATCCGTTGAAAGATATAAAGCTAGATTGGTGGCGAAGGGGTACACACAGAGATATGAGATAGACTACGAGGACACTTTTGCCCTAGTAGCCAAGATTAACACTATTAGAGTCCTATTGTCTCTAGCAGCAAATCTCGATTGGCCACTACATCAGTTTGATGTAAAAAAATGCATTCTTACATGGAGACTTGGAAGAAGAAGTATATATGGACTTACCACCAGGATGTAACTTATCTCTTGACAAGGAGAGTCAAGTTTGCAAACTTAGAAAGTCATTATATGGGTTAAAGCAATCCATCAGGGCATGGTTTGGAAGATTCACTAAATCCATGAAGAATTTTGGATATATACAGAGTAATGCAGATCACACTTTGTTCTTGAAGCATGATGGAAGAAGACTTACTGCATTGATTGTTTATGTGGATGACATAGTCGTAATTGGAAATGACACAGGAGAGCAACTAAAACTGCAGAAGCATTTGTCTTAGGAATTTGAGATGAAAGATTTAGGTGATCTGAAGTACTTTCTAGGAATTGAAGTAGCCAGGTCCACATTTCTGTCTCAAAGGAAGTATGTTTTAGATCTGCTCACTGAAATAGGAATGCTTGGATGCAAACCTGCTGATACACCCATTGAGATGAATCACAAGTTATGTGAAGACATGAATCAAGAACCAACCAATAACGAACAGTACCAACGCCTTGTTGGAAGGTTGATATATTTAGCCCACACAAGACCAAATATTGCATATGCTGTGAGTGTAGTTAGTCAGTTTATGCATTCACCCAGTGTGTCTCATAGGAATGCAGTTGATCGGATCTTAAGATACTTAAAGTCAGCACCTAGAAAAGGATTAATGTTCTCAAAAAATAGAGATCTCGAAGTTGTTGGATATACAAATGTTGATTGAGCTGGTTCTGTTACTGATAGACGCTCTACTTCAGGTTACTTCACTTTTGTGGGAGGTAACCTAGTCACTTGGCAAAGTAAGAAACAAAATGTGGTTTCTCGGTCTAGTGCTGAAGCAGAGTATCGAGGAATGGCTCACGGAGTTTGTGAATTACAATGGATCAGAAGACTATTGACAGAATTGGGTTGCAAGCCAGAAAAGCCAATTGAGTTACATTGTGATAACAAGTCAGCCATTGATATTACCCATAATCCAGTTCAACATGATCGAACTAAACATGTTGAGGTGGATAGACATTTTATCAAAGAAAAAATTGAGAAGAAGATTATCCGACTATCATTCGTAAGATCAGAAGATCAATTGGCAGATATCTTAACCAAAGCTGTTTGTGGAAGAGTATTTCATGACTCACTTACCAAGTTGGGCATTGGTGACGTATATGCACCAACTTGAGGAGGAGTGTTGACGTGAGTCTCCTAATTAATTAAGGAGATTTATTTCATTGATTAATTAAGGGATTTACTTTCCTATTTTTATATAGTTGATAAATCATTGTATAATTAGGAGATACTTTCCTAATTCTTTACTGTATCTAATTCCTTATAAAGCACCCTGTAAACTCTTATATATATATATATATATATATATCTCCTTATGGAGAAGAATAAGATTAACCTAATACATTCAAACCATATTCATATTTTAGCACCAACTACTTTTGACTTATCAATTAATATTTTAAGAATATTTTAGTCCGTACCAAATCTCCAAAATAGCCTCCCACTTATTTCTGCTTCCTTCTCTTCCAAGTAAAACCCATAAAGTATTTTCTCTTCTTTTGTGGGAATATTTCTCATTCCACCTACTGCTTCCATAATCCATTCAATTTTCTTCAAAACTCACAAAGTCATAAGCTTTTATTCACCACTGAAGCAACCATTGCATATGACACCATCAAGTTTTTTTAAAATATATTATTTTTTTCTGGTTTTAATGGCTTTGTTTTTATTTTATTTTAATACCTTCTTCTTCCCATGAATGGAATCAACACTCAGTTTCACGAATAAGTAATGAGATAATAGAAAAGTTGATATAGATCCAAATTTCTATTGAGGAGTTGAGTTTAATCATCGGATTTTATAACTTTGATCCAAGTCCTTTGACTTTTGTGCCACATAAAATTACATTCCTATTTTAATATTTTATGATGTAATCTTTATATTATTTTATTTTTAAAATTATTTTTTGTTCCAATGTGGCCCTTATGACTTGAATCGGGTAATAGTCATTTATCTCATATGCCTATTGCCTATTTGCATAGGTATGTGTATGTTTTTTCATATTTTCGACAATGTGTAATAGTATTTTATGTACCTTTTTCTTAAGTAACATACAATTTTATTTTGTCTATTTTTGTATCTGACTTATAGGTAGTCTTTTTATTTATGTTCCTAATTTATAGGTAACACGATTTATCACTAAGTATTTTTTGTTGCTAATAATAACACTATTTACCTCTATGTCAAGTACATAATTTAATGTGGGTGCTTGTCTTATCGATTGGTATAATATGTGGGTTCTTACTTTTTATTGATTAAATTATATTTTATTAGGAATATTATCAAGGAAAGAATTCAAAATTTAAATTCTAGAATTCAATTACAAGGAAATAATGCATTAAATTTAGATTTTTAATGTGTTTTCCTTATTTAACTCAAAGGGTAAAATCAACACAACAAAAAAAAGTAATAAATGTCAAAGGACCTACATCTAAAACAAAAAAGGAGAGCAAATGACCCACTAGTGTAGTGGTTTGGAGTATTTACTCCCTCAGGCAAGGTCCTGGGTTCGAGTCCTAGCATTCATGTAGTGTGTTTGAGTTTAATATGCCGTCGCCCTTCTCAATAGGAAAGGTTCTAAAAAAAAAAAAAAAACGAGAGAATTAAACCTAATAACAACTAATCGTTTTGGATCTAAATCTAAGAAGTCCATAAGATAAACACACATAATCCTACTATCGCTCTTCTATCGCCATCAAATTCAAATGTGATATCCATTGGGTTAGGATATTGATGTGGATAGATGACCCTGACATCTTCGTGCCAGGGAAGTTTTTCTCCCGTATCGGAGAAGTTTTCACCCAAAGCACAGGAGGGGAGCAGAAAGTAGGGCCCTCGAGAAAAACACTCACAACAGTCACACCCACAGCATTAGGACCTAGTCACCCTCTGAATTGCCAAAGTTGCAGCAGTATGAGCTGCTTGATTCGCACAGCGGCTAATCCACTGCCATTGGATCGAAGAGAAGAAAGCAGCTCCAAATCTCTTGTAATATTGGGCAGATCTTCCAAGGCGTCAATCACGACCTTGTGGGCAAGGCTTTTACACAAAAGGGTAACAACGTAATTTTAAAGCAAAATTAGCCCTTTTAAATATCCTTATTACTAAACTATTATATGATTTTTTTTATTTTTTTATTTTTTTGTGATGAAAAGGAAGTGTAAATTTAATTAGTCATTTTTGCCAACGTGACCTAGCTGATAAGGTCATAATTTCACACATTTGCATGCCTTCTTTGCTTAGTAATTTTGTTTAGTTTCTCTTTATTTTGAGTATCTTACCTATGTTTGTGTGTTTTGTAGGTTAGGACAGCAAGGGGATCACATTTGATACAATTCATGCATGTTAAGGGTTGATTGGCACAAGAGGAATATGAGCTTAATGACAGAACCAATTTGGGCCACACTCCTTGTCAGTCCAAATTCGTGGGTCATCTTGCAGGCCTCATTTCAGCAACCTACACTACTTGGATGAGGAGACATGCTTCACAGAAGTTGTTCCAATGGGTGTCTAGTATAACATATCCAAATTTCAACCCAATTAATGATAGCTAGAGTCCTTGGCCTGTCAAACACTGAACCATGCTCTAGGAGGATTTTAATATGTAGCTGCCAGCTGGTGAGCCTTGTGCTCCACACCTCCCTTGAGCCATGTGTCTCACTTCATCATTGTTTGACTTTGGACCTGACATGTTGAGCAAATTAGGGAGGCATTTCAGCTATGGAAGTCAAAAAGGAGCAAAACATGGCATGCTTAATTATGGGGATCTTGTCTGCACAAATCAAGGACCATTTTTCAGGAATTATGGTAGGCTACACATGGGAGACAAATCATTATGGGAACCCAAAAAGATGAACAAAAGTCAAGCTTTCCATAAAGAAACCAAGAAAAGTCCACAAAAGCATTTATTGGACAGCTGAAACAGTTGACATTTATTGGGCAGCTTAGGCAATTGGGAGCAGCTAAGAGAGGTGTGTTTCACCAGCCAAAGGGGAGCACGAAATTGCACTCTATAAATTGAGAGTTGCACACTCATTCAAGAGGAGAGGGTAGACACACACATTCATTTCATCCATTACTCTCATACACACATTCATTTCATCCATGACTTTCATATCATACATACAGGAATCCTTTCTTTTTCACTAGATAAACTTTTCCCCCATATTTTTCATAATGTCATAATGGTGATGACTTCTTAAACTGTTTCTTCTCTTAAGTGCCATAAATAAATTTATAAAAAAAATGAAACTAAATACAATTTTGATTCTTTTGAAAGAAAATTGAAATTCATAATGTTGTAAAATAACACAACTATTTGCATTGTGATGGCCAACGGGTTTAGCACAGTAAAAAATGGCGTTGACTTGTAAACACCTAGTCTCATGTTTGAACCCATGATAACTTGGTAACTTTCATTGTGATGAGCAAAATATTTCTGGGCAGACATGTCTTTTTTCTTTCTAGAGCAAGCAAGAAGTTAACATGTCGTAATTTCTAGGGACCAAGTCATACTTACCAATATAGAAGGTTTCATAAAGAAATACAAGAAAGCTTAGGACACCTTGGCAAAATTCCAAGGCGAAAGTTAAGCATAAAATGCTAGCAGATCATAGCTCAAATTAACAGCAAAAATGGCAGAAGTGAAGCTCTTTAGGACATGGTCAAGTCCTTTTGCTTTGAGAATAATTTGGGCACTGAAACTCAAAGGTGTCCCATATGAAACAATCTACGAAGATCTTTCAAACAAAAGCCCTTAGCTTCTTCAGTATAACCCTATTCATAAAAAGGTTCCAGTGCTTGTGCACAATGGAAAACCAATTGTTGAGTCTTTTGTAGTTCTTGAATACATTGATGAAACTTGGAAGGAAAATCCCTTGCTGCCTGAAGATCCTCTTCAGAGAGCCGCTGCACGCTTGTGGGCCAAATTTGGTGATGACAAGGTAACCTAAAATCACTCTTTCATAATCAGATATTAGCATGCTTGTAAAACTTAAATATGGCACAATAATTTTGTACTAGTTACTCTGCAAATTTTCATATGAAGTTTCACACACTTGACTAAGTTTTTCTAGGTAAAAAATAAAAGTAAATATAATGGAAGCTAATTCAAAAGAAAGTTAGTCAATAAAATATTTTTCATTGTTTGATTGTTTGGTTTGGTTTGTGATTTGCCATGAAGGTTTTGCCATCTATTTGGGAGTCATTTACCAATGATGGGAAAGAGCAAGAGGAAGCTATTGTAAAAGCCAAGGAGAACTTGAAGTACTTGGAAGAAGAGCTAAAGGGAAAGAAATTTTTTTGGGGAGAGAAGCTTGGATTTGCAGATATTGCGCTTGGATGGCTTGCACACTATGAGAGTGTGTTTGAAGAGGTAGCCGGAATGAAATTGTTAACAGAAGAAGAATTTCCATTGCTATCAGCATGGAAATTGACTTTTGCAGATGCTCCTATAATCAAAGATAATTGGCCGTCTAGAGACAAACTCGTCGCCAAATTTCAGGCTATCCGTGAGGATCAACTTTTGAAAAAAGCACCAAAATGAGATGGCTTGTGACCATTGCATGAATGGAAACGAGGGGAAGTGTTAGATACTGGTCTTACTATCAAGAATTACAGAGAGGATCATGGATTTTAGTAAAATAAGAAATCTAAATGAGACTGTGTTTAAGAGTAATTTTTTTATCATGCCAGAGGCACTTCTTATTGTATATGGTTTGGTTGAACTATATAAAAGTGTTTTTCGGGTTATTGAAGCACTTTTGGTCTTTTCTTGGAGATGCTCAAGTAAATGTTTTATGTGTTTCTACTAATTACGTTATTAGCATAAGTGTTACTGAGTGAAAAGGTACGAGAAAGTCCTAATTAAAGTCTATAATAACTTCTGTGAAGCATTTACCAAACAAGTATAGGAAACAATTCAAGGAGAAACAGAACAACCTCGGATAACTTTGTAGAGAAAATAACAGACGCAAACAGGGATCTACTAACTTAAATGGCTAGAGTGTGGATAAATAATAATGTGTACTTCGCATGCAGATATGGAAGTTTTAATTCAATGGCATAACTTGTCTGCTGCATTCCATACTGTAAAATTGTATCTCTGCAGTTTGTTTCTATCCTTGCAGTCTACGGTCCTAAATCAAAATGCAAACGGCTACCGTTACGATTTACGAATTTCTCAAACAACCAAGATTGAAAATTCTGAACGAGAATGCCTAAATCAAAATGCAAACGGCTACCGTTACGATTTACGAATTTCTCAAACAACCAAGATTGAAAATTCTAAACGAGAATGCCCACAGAACTCAAATGGGAAAAAAAACATATGTTGGGGTTTTACATCCAATATTGTGAAACAAAGTGTAAGGGATAAGCCTAAAGATCACTGCAAGTACGTAGTTACCAATTTTGTAAGGATCATAGTAGCAGAGTCATTTTATCAAACAGCTAGTAGGCAAGATTTTGACATGCATTTGATTCGAAAAGGTACATTGAATTCTAACTTTTACTTACACCTGGAAGATCAATGATTGAGCCGACGAACCGTCAAAGCCTATAAATGCAAATGCTTCTAGTTCCGGTAGCTTATAAACCCTCTGCAACTGCAATGAGCAGCATGGAGAAGGCAGGAAAAAATATATCAGAAAGGGCAAAAAAAATTTGGACCATTTCTCGATTTATGCGTGTCATCCTTGCGCAGGGGCCATGCTAATCTTCTCTGTATCGTTCCAATTTTATCGGATGTCCCCGAAGGGACAACCTTTGCTGTTGAACGACCATATATAAAGCTTTCATGTAAAGAGGGGTTTTCCAATGTGGGACTTATTATGCAACCTCCTTTTTATCGGGCCCCAAGCCCAACCTCCAACACACAATGGATTGAATTACAACCCCACTTAACTTATGAGTAAAAAGGTTCATAATTTTACATTCTAAACATCTTAAGATTTCTTCATTAACATTGGCTTCAGATTTGGATAATTTTTCAAGGTACAAAAATCTCCAATCCCTTGGCATGCTAAGTGTCAACACTCGGGGTTCAACGTTTCCTTCCTTTCCGAAACAAAATTTAATATAAACACTTTTATGGATACAAATTCCTCTTAAAAAGAGTTAAATAATTTTTTTTAGTCAATGAGAAAAAAAAATTAGTCAAATTGATCATTGTGTTTTTTAAAGTTGACAATCTATAGAACTTTGTTATATTTCGTTAAGTGTAGTTTTTATTTATATTTTTTTAAAGAAGCACCTTTAATCAACTTCCTCTAACTCAATGAATTAGGGCATATTGTGCTATTAGGGTTTAACAAATTGGGGGAAATTTTGGGTTGCAATTGAAATTGTGAGGTATAAGGAAAAAAAAAATCAAACCAAATTAAAATGAAATCAACAAGTTACCAATATATTTTGGTGCTCTATCACCTTGATTACGTCTCCTTGCCATCTGAAATCACAATACGGTAGTCACTCAATCGATTCATGCTTCAATATAGCATCCAATCGTTGACCTTATGCCTCACAATTTTGATTTAACCTCAAGATTTTCTCCAATTTGTTAAACCCTAATAGCACAATATACCCTAACTCTCTGAGTTAGAGGAAGAAACTCAACTTATTTCCTAAAAAAATAACAATAAAAATTGCACTTAATTGAAGATAACAGAATTTCTATAAATTGTAAACTTTGGGAAACACAATGACCAATTTGGCTAAATTTTTTATCTCAGTGGCCAAATTGAATTGTCGTGTAAAACTCAATGACCAAAAAGGTATTTAACCCTAAAAAAAAAGCTACATTAAGTAATTTATCATTTTAGGTATAACATTAGTATGATTTCTTATTTTTATGAAAATGAAGTGTAAATTTAATTAGCCATTTTTGCCAATGTCGCCTAGCAGAAAACGGCTTAACTTGCAGAGGAAAATTTCAAGTTCGAACTCTCATGATATGACATTTTTGTTGTGTGTGAGAGAGAGAAACCACCATTTCATTTAGTTTAGACAATCACTACTATTATATAAAAAAAATAAAAATAAAGACCATAATAGGGTTTTTTCTGTTTTTCTTTTCAACTCAAGTCTCACTTGATATTTAATTTTCCAAAGCGCATCTGTACATAGCCGGCACATGGACCAAAAATAGACGTCCAGACTGGGAAGAGAACAAATAGAAGCCTCTTTGGGGACGACGACATCGGAGCTTACAACGGAAACCCTTTTTATTTTTTCTCTACACACTTTTTCCCCATATTTTTCCTAAATTCACAACGGTGATGGTTTCTTAAACTATTTCTTCTCTCAAGTGCTATAAATGAATTAATATAAAATGAAACTAATAGAATTTTGATTCTTTTGAAAGAAACTTGAAAATCATAATGTTGCAAAATCACACTACTAAAACTTGTACTGTGATGGCCAACGAGTCTAAGTCAGTGACAAAGGAGCTTGCTTTGCAAATACCTGGTCTTATGTTTGAACCTCCATAACACTTTCATAGTGTGCGTGTGAAAACTCCTCTCCCGCTTGTAGTTTAGACTATCGTTTATATTATTAAAAAATACTTGCGAGCAAAATATTTCTGGGCGCCCATGTCTTTTTTCTTTCAAGAGCAAGCAAGAAATTAACATGTCATAATTTCTAGGGTCATACTTACCAATATAGAAGGTTTCATAAGGAAATACAAGAAAGCTGAGGGCACCTTGACAAAATTCCTAGGTGAAAGTTAAGCATAAAAGGCTAGAAGATCATAGCTCAAATTAACAGCAAAAATGGCAGAAGTGAAGCTCTTTAGGACATGGTCAAGTCCTTTTGCTTTGAGAATAGTTTGGGCACTGAAACTCAAAGGTGTCCCATATGAAACAATCTATGAAGATCTTTCAAACAAAAGCCCTTTGCTTCTTCAGTATAACCCTATTCATAAAAAGGTTCCAGTGCTTGTGCACAATGGAAAACCAATTGTTGAGTCTTTTGTAGTTCTTGAATACATTGATGAAACTTGGAAGGAAAATCCCTTGCTGCCTGAAGATCCTCTTGAGAGAGCCGCTGCACGGTTTTGGGCAAAATTTGGTGATGACAAGGTAACCTAAAATCACTCTTTCATAATCAGATATTGCCATGCTTGTAAAACTTAAATATGGCACAATAATTTTGTACTAGTTACTCTGCAAATTTTCATATTAAGTTTCACACTTGACTAAGTTTTTCTGGGCAAAAAATAAAATTAAATATAACGGAAGTGTATTATGTAGATGATATATGTGGCATCCCATTTGAAGCTAATTCAAAAGAACGTTAGTCAATAAAATATTTCATTGTTTGATTGTTTGGTTTGTGATTTGCCATGAAGGTTTTGCCATCTATTTGGGAGTCATTTACCAGTGATGGGAAAGAGCAAGAGGAAGCTATTGTAAAAGCCAAGGAGAACTTGAAGTACTTGGAAGAAGAGCTAAAGGGAAAGAAATTCTTTGGGGGAGAGAAGCTTGGATTTGTAGATATTGCACTTGGATGGCTTGCGCAATATGAGAGTAGTGTGTTTGAAGACGTAACCGGAATGAAATTGTTAACAGAAGAAGAGTTTCCGTTGCTATCAGCATGGAAACTGACTTTTGCAGATGCTCCTATAATCAAAGATAACTGGCCATCTAGAGACAAACTTGTCGCCAAATTTCAGGCTATTCGGGAGGATCACCTTTTGAAAAAAGCACCAAAATGAGATGGCTTGCGACCATTTCATGAATGGAAACAAGGGGAAGAGTTACATACTGGTCTTACTATGAAGAATTACAGAGAGGATCATGGATTTTAGTAAAATAAGAAATCTAAATGAGAGTGTGTTTAAGAGTATTTTTTATCATGCCAAAGGCACTTCTTATTGTGTATGGTTTGGTTGAACTCCTTAATAGTGTTTTTCTTCTCTCTCTTTTCAGGCTATTGAAGCACTTCTGGTCTATTCTTGCAGATGATCAAGTAAATGTTTTATGTGTGTCTACTACTTACGCTATTAGCATAAGTGTTAATGAGTGAAAAGGTACCAAAAATTCCTAATTAAAGTCTATAATAACTTCTATTAAGCATTTACCAAACAAGTACAGGAAGGAGAACAGGACAACCTAGGGTGACTTTGTAAAGAAAATAACAGGCACAAACAGAATCTACTAACTCAAATGGCTAGAGTGTGGAGAAATAATCATGTGCATTCCCAACCATGTAATTGCAAATATGGAAGCAAAAACTCCATGGGATTCAAATAACACATACCTTGGCTGCTTCATTCCATAACTTCTTTGCAGCCACAATACTGTAAAATTGTAGCTCTGCTGTTTGTTCTATCCTTGCAGTCTACAATCCTATATCAAAATGTAAACGCCTACTGTCACAATTTATGAATTTCTCAAACAACCAAGATTGAAACTTCTAAACGAATGCCCACGGAACTTGACTGAAAGAAACATAAATTGGGTTTTTACATCTTATATTGTGAACATTAACTCGGTTATATAGTAAAAGTGGAGATACCAAAGTGTAAGGGATCATCTAAAGAGCCATTACAAGTACATACGCAACAATTTTATAAGGGTCATAGTAACAGAGGCATTTTATCAAACACCTAGCAGGCAAGATTTTGACATGCATTTGATTCGAAAAAAGTACTCTGAATTCTAACTTCTACTCACACCAGGAAGATCAACGATTAAGCCCACGAACCGTAAACCCTAAACCCTGAACCGTAGAAGCCTATAAATGCAAATGCTCATTGCTCTCCGGTAGCTTATAAACCCTCTGCAACTGCATTCAACACTATGGAGAAGGCAGGAAAAAAAAAAAAAAAAAATCGCAAAAGGTGCAAAAAAAATTTGGACCATTTCTCGATTTATGCGTGTCATCCTTGCGCAGGGGCCATGCTAATCTTCTCTGTATCGTTCCAATTTTATCGGATGTCCCCGAAGCGACGAGCTTTGCTCTTAAACGAACGTATATAAAGCTTTCATATATTGAGGTGTTTTCCAATGTGGGACTTATAATGCATTCTCCTTTTTAATAGTCAAGCCGCTTCCCTGTCAACACTCAGGTTTCCTTCCTTTCCAAACCAAAATTTAATATAAACAATTAAAAAATATAAAATAATTGTTGCCTTGTCAACTATTGTTTTCCATAAAAAAAAAAATTTTGAAAATGTTATAAAATGATCTGGAATATGTGCGAATATTGAGCTGCACGTAAAGTAGATAAGACACAGTATTTAACGAGGTTCGGCTATGCCTACGTCCCCGGAGAGCAGCAGTAGTAACTTTTCCACTATGTAAAATAATAGGGCTACAACTTTAGTGTTTACAATATGTGTGGCTCACTGAATTTTCTCCTAGAATTTTCTCTCTAGGAGAAAATTCTCTCTGCTCTCTCTTTCCTCTTTCTTCCTTCTCTTCCTCTTGTCTCTTTCCTTTTCTCTCTTTCCTCTTCTTTCTTTCCTCTTCTCTTTCCTCTTCTCTCTTCTCTCTTTCTTTCCTCTTCTTTGTTTCTTTCCTCTTCTTTTTCCGTTTCTCCATTTCTCTTCTATTTCTTTTCCCTTCTTTCTTTCTTCATTTCTCTTTCCCTTTCCCTCTCTCTTTCTCTTCTTTCTTCTCTGATGGTGATATTATTTATAGGCTGAGAAAGGATATCCGTGAGTATACAGGTGATAAGCTTCTAAAATATTTTGCTTAATTGCTTTATGGGCCCCACACATGTGGGCTCCACATATTTATTCTTTACCACAGAAAACTGGAAAAAAATTATCAAATTGTTGCGTGGGATCTTGACTTGGAACAGAGCCCAAAGTCCCCACCACCCATGCCAATTTATTAAATTCTTTATTATCCTCATTTATATTATTTTATTTGTTTTTTGAGGCAGAAATCGGGTCTCACTTCATGTTTGATTTTTCCAAAGCGCATCTGTGCATAGTCTCCACTTGGACCAAAAACAGGCATCCAGACTGGGAAGAGAACAAACAGAAGCCTCTTTCGGTTCCATGACATCAGAGCTTACACAAGAACCCAACCATTATTTCATTTCATACAAGAACCCTTTCTTTTTCTCTGGACACACTTTTTCCCCATATTTTTCCTAATTTCACAACGGTGATGGTTTCTTAAAACTTTTTCTTCTCTCAAGTGCTATAAAATTTATATAAAATGAAACTAAATAGTGTTTTGATTCTTTTGAAAGAAAATTGAAAGTCATAATGTTGCCAAATAACACAACTACTACGAATCTACCCCAGTGAAGAAGAGCATAGACTTGGTAACTTGTATTGTGATGAGCAAAATATTTCTGGCCAGGGCAGACCATGTCTTTTTTCTTTCCAGAGAAAGAAAGCAGTTAACATGCAATAATCCATGTCATAACATCTAGGGACCAAGTCATATTTACCAAAATAGAAGGTTTCATCAATAAATACAAGAAAGCCTAGGAGGCCTTCGCAAAATTCCATAGTGAAAGTTAAGCATAAAAGACTAGGATATCATAGCTCAAATTAACAGCAAAAATGGCAGAAGTGAAGCTCTTTAGGACATGGTCAAGTCCTTTTGCTTTGAGAATAGTTTGGGCACTGAAACTCAAAGGTGTCCCATATGAAACAATCTATGAAGATCTTTCGAACAAAAGCCCTTTGCTTCTTCAGTATAACCCTATTCATAAGAAGGTTCCAGTGCTTGTGCACAATGGAAAACCAATTGCTGAGTCACTTGTAATTCTTGAATACATTGATGAAACTTGGAAGGAAAACCCCTTGCTGCCGGAAGATCCTCTTGAGAGAGCCGCCGCACGCTTTTGGGCCAAATTTGGTGATGAGAAGGTAACCTAAAACCACTCTTTCATAATCAGATATTGCCCTGTTTGTAAAACTTAAATATGGCACAATAATTTTGTACGAGTTACTCTGCAAATTTTCATATTAAGTTTCACACACTTGACTAAGTTTTTTTCTAGGCAAAAAATAAAAGTAAATATAATGGAAGTTTATTATGTAGATGATATATGTGGCATTCCATTTGAAGCTAATTCAAAAGAAAGTTAGTCAATAAAATATTTTTCACTGTTTGATCGTTTGGTTTGGTTTGTGATTTGCCATGAAGGCTGTGCCATCTATTTGGGAGTCATTTACCAATGAAGGGAAAGAGCAAGAGGAAGCTATTGTAAAAGCCAAGGAGAACTTGAAGTACTTGGAAGAAGAGCTAAAGGGAAAGAAATTCTTTGGGGGAGAGAAGCTTGGATTAGCAGATATTGCACTTGGATTGCTTGCACACTATGAGAGTGTGTTTGAAGAGGTAGCCGGAATGAAATTGTTAACAGAAGAAGAATTTCCATTGCTATCAGCATGGAAATTGACTTTTGCAGATGCTCCTATAATCAAAGATAATTGGCCGTCTAGAGACAAACTCGTCGCCAAATTTCAGGCTACCCGTGAAGATCAACTTTTGAAAAAAGCACCAAAATGAGATGGCTTGTGACCATTGCATGAATGGAAACGTGGGGAAGTGTTAGATACTGGTCTTACTATCAAGAATTACAGAGAGGATCATGGATTTTAGTAAAATAAGAAATCTAAATGAGAGTGTGTTTAAGAGTATTTATTATCATGTCACAGGCACTTATTCTTATTGTGTATGGTTTGCTTGAACTATATAAAAGTGTTTTTCTTCTCTCTTTTTTCGGGTTATCGAAGCACTTCTGGTATATTAGTGTTACTGAGTGAAAGACACCAAACAAGTCCTAATTAAAGTCTATAATAACCTCTATGAAGCATTTAACCGAAACAGGAAACAAAAATTTTGGATCATTCCGAGATTTATGCGTGTCATCCTTGCGCAAGGGCCATGCTAATTTTCTCCGTAGCATTCCAATTTTATCAAATGTTCCCCCGGGGGACAGGATTTATTGTGAATCGGTTATATATAAAGGTTTTACGAATAGTAGGGTCTTCCGATATGGGACTTATGTTGCCTCCTTTTTAATAGTTAAGCCGCTTCTACCTTTAGTTATCGGGCCCAATAGTTAAAAACCCGATTTGCAACAGGATAATTCTAACAGTCAACGAGTTTCATATCTAGTTTGCCTTACCCTAAAACAACTGCAAAACAAAACCAATACCAACCACAAGAGTGATTCTGCTATCTGGTTGGGAAGGGCACAAACAAAATTTCTCCACTCCATCTTTGAGACTTGCATGGGATCCATCCATGTAATGTGGCAGTACTGGATGCATTCGTTTTCGTAATCATAACACGGTTTCGAAGTATAGGATATTATGTAAAACATGGATTGTAGATGACAAAAAATCTTACAGAAAATGTGTAAAAGCTCCACAAGGCAATGATTTTAATGTCAAAGCCAGTTATAAAATCAGCAACTGATCTATAATCTTCTTCACGCAAGAAAGAAAGAAATACTTTAGTCATTGGAGTTTGTAGGCCAACTTTTCATACGCATTTCATCAACCCCAAAGACTGAACATTCAGTCTCTAAACAATCAAATACTTGGAAAAAAGCATCGTTTTAATACAGAAAAGTAATTTGAAGATGAAAACTAGAGAGTGGAGCTCATGTATGTTGGTTTTATTGAACTAAAAGAAACAAAGTTGAACGGAGCCTCTCTCAACACTTTGAACCAAGCAAAACTGATATTGAAATGAATTGCATATAAACCCATATGCTATCTTGCCTTGTGAGCATTGACCAAGCAAGCAACACCAGCAATTCCACAGGAGTGTAAAAGGGGGATTATGTAAACATCATTGAAGAAGTGCAACTTGATCAATGTTATAAGGGCCATAATAGCTGAGTCATTTCATCAAACAGCTGGTAGGCGAGCTTTTGACATGCAGTTCATTATTGAAAAAAAAATACTGTACTGGCCATTGATGCCTTTTTTAAAGCTAGAAAAGTAGATTCAATTCAAACTTTTACTCAAACCTGCAACTGGAAAATGGGATTGTGGGAAAATCACGCGCAAAAAAAGCCAAAAAAATTTGGACCATTTCTCGATTTATGCGTGTCATCCTTGCGCAGGGGCCATGCTAATCTTCTCTGTATCGTTCCAATTTTATCGGATGTCCCCGAAGGGACGAGCTTAGTTGCCCAACGTAAGTATATTAAGGTTTCGCAAATAGCGGAGATTACCGATGTGGGACTTATGCGGCTACCTTCTATTTAATAGTCAAGCCGCTTCTACCTTTAGCTATCGGGCCCCAAGCCCAATCTCCAACACACACTCCATGTTCTTTAATTATTGGGCCTTACCATTGTGAAAAGAATTATAGCCCCAATTTTTCATTGCCAACATCCTAGGACTTCTTGATAAACATTGACCGGAGGTTTGGAGAGTTTTTTCCAGGTACAAAAATCCCCAGTGCCTTGTATAGTCCCTATATCAAGCCGCCCCCGTCATTTCTCCATTCCAGGTATTAATCTTCGGCTTAACTTCTCTTTCATGAGAAACTAAGCTCCAATAGTTTAAAACCAGATTTGTCACAGGATAATTCTAACAGTCAACGGGTTTGTTATTTAGTTTGCCTTGCCCTAAACAACAACTGCAAAACAAAACCAGCACCAACCACAAGAGTCATTCTTCTATGTGGCAGTCCGGCAGCACACTCACAAGGGTGGGATCAAGTCGTATAGCCACGTGGTCCAGACTCCCGTATATAAGAATTTCTACAACCACAGCAGCCTTCGCCACCGATGTTGGTGATGGAGCCACAACACGACTGATATTTGAACCAAACTGAAATAATGATAATAATAAAGGATTGTTTGCTTCTTGTCATGGTTGCTTTGGAGTAAAACACTTGTTGCTAGTTTGATGAATTTTTTTTTTTTTTTAAAAAAAGACTTGTTGCTACCTCCTAAAAAATTATATACTAGCTACATAACTGCACTAATCATCAGGAACATATATACATCACTTCTCTAATCAACACTCCTGAAATCCGATCCAATGGGAAAAGGTAACTAAGAAACTTAACCATGTTGACTTTCTTGCTGAAAATAAATATTTTGAACACACACAAAACCCCCTTATATGCAACAATGAACAACTCTCAAAGTGTTTGCTTGCCATCTTCATCCATGGTAGAGACTGGCATTTTCCATATCTTGGAGTTCTTCTTCGGGTCATCGGTAAGACTGAAATATGTATCGTCTTCTTTGAATGTTCTAATGAATTTTTTAGCACCCATCATGATAAGCCTTTCAACCATGAACAATTGGTAGTTATTTCCAATCATGGGATCCAAAATGTGGCTAAAGTTTGATGAGTATGCCAATTTGTATCTGCACATAGGGGTCAGAAATAAGAATCATGGTCAGATGCAACGTTGTATGATAACCTTAATCCCGAGAACAGTTCTTTAGAGCCAGAAAGGACCCTTTTGATTGGCACAGGTATAATGACTGTCAATTCACAAAGCAGTTTACCCCAATTGGCATGAAAATATATTAACATACAAATAATACCTCTGCCCCTTCATAAGAAAGAAATGTAAACGCATGAAAATTCAGTTTCCATTGTAAAACTTGAACCAGTGTTGGAAGATCCCAGTTAAGAAATAGTAACAGGAGGAGCATATTACACTAGTTCCACAATCAATCATAGTGACACGTGAAAGATTCTCTCATCAATATTCAGAACTCCAGTATCAAATAATTTAAGCTCATAAAATTTATCTTTTGTCCTGACTACTGTAGTCTCAATCAATTGAAAAGTTCTTAGGTGAAAGAAAAATAATAAGTAATTTGAATCATGGACATTTTCTGTCAACGTTATCCTAGACTTCTACCAATGGTAATCCTGAGCTTAAATTTCAAACCCAATCAAGCAGTCATCAGGGATTATTAGGTTAAAGTGTAACTTGCTAGAAGAAAAAACACAAAAGAATGAGAAAGCAACCTTTAACAAAACATGCACAGAAAATTGTTGGTTGTAGCACGTAAACACACAGATTTTCATCTTTAAAGTAGATGGTCCAGAGAACATGAGAAGGATGTACCTGACTGTGAGAGGTGAAAAAAATCCTGGCGTCCTTTCATTTGAAGCAATAAAAAGAGTTCGTCCAGGTGGGACCCATTTTTCAATTCTGTGGAGAATAAACTCTGGCCGTGTATCCCTGTCCAGATGAGGATGCAGGGTCCTGTCAACACCAAACCTGTCCTTCCTGGTCTTAATTTTATCGCCACGACGAACATGAATTGCATCATAATCACCAAGGAGTGCCTTAATCTGTGGAAATAGTTTGATCAAATTCTGTAGTGGCACTGACATGGAGGGCAAAATGCAGAAACAGAAGGATCTATGGTAATTTTGCAGAAACAGTTGCATACAAACATAAAATTCTTTCTTAAAAATCAAAATGCTATAACGAACTTATTATATACTACATACTACAAACTTAAGCAAAATAGAATCATAAAGAATTAAAATGCACATCAGGAATATTGTGCCTCCTAGCTATTTATAATTTTATTCCATGATGTTGACCACAACCACCACCTCCACCAACACATACTGTAAATTATTTTTTATGCGATTGTAATGGGGGGGTTACATGGTAAATCACATCTCCTGTTCAGCTATTTAGCCGTTATCTTATGGGGTAAACTGCTCAAAACGTGTGTGTCACTCATACCATTCACATTTACCATCATTCACATATGATATACAGTGTTACTAAACTTGAAATAAGTTCCAACTCTTAATTGTATTACCGTGATCCTTGATAAGTTACTGTGATCTTTAATATTATGAATCATTCGACAACCATACTTGAAACAAATTCTTTGTTTTTTCCTTCCTTCTAACATGCACAGAAAGAGGAGTGCTGAGATATTATTATTCATCGAAATTCATTTTGCTTTAAAATGTAATAAATTATAATCCATTTCAAGTTCCCAAAATCTTACAAAATAAGATACTCGATATCTGGCGAAGATTAACCTAAATGAATAGAGCAACTAAAGTTGAGGCAAAATTCCACAATGCAAGTTGGTGGGTACAAGTAGTCAGATAAATCAACAATTCAAGCAGCAATCAAACATCTTACAAGTAGCCACTATAAATTGTGAATACTAGTTCACAATCATACTCTAAACAGAACCTACAAACTTAAGTGACTAGAGAGTGATAGATATTGATGTGTTTCCCAGCAACAATTCCAACTTTAGTTACAACGCTGATTGACAGGCTGAAAAAATTCAGTACCCAATTACTGGAAGCTTTAGTTATAATGAATATAACTCAGAATCATGTTGCAGAATAAGAAAACAGAAGAAAGAGCATTTGTTTGGAAGCTTAATGTAATTGTATCAATTATGGAAACAAAATTTCATGGGATTCTTATAACACATACCTTATCAGCTACGTTCCTTAAGTTCTTTGCTGCCATTGAGGGGAGAAAGGAGTATGGCAAAAGTATAGCACTACGGTCATTTCGATCCTTGCACTCCATAAACCTAAATGGCTATCATTATGAATTCCTCAAACAACCAAGATTGAAGTTTAAGTAATACTCACGTAACATAGCCAAATGAAACAAATTTTAGTTTTCTGAACAAAGTACAACAAACATCCTTATCAGAGCCATTGCAACAGGTTCATTTATAGTTTCAGAAAATATCTAAAAGCATTGAAATAGTCTGCAAACTGTATTTGAAGGTCTGTCTTGCATTAACTAAAAACCACATTTAACTTTTCTTAGTAACAAAATGCAACCACAACTTTTATCTCAAGTCAAGCCATAGCCGCATCATTCAAACAAACAAGCAGAGGTTTTTGTTCCCTCAAGAAAATCTTAAAGCTTTCAGCAATAAATTTAAATATAAAAAAAAAAAAAAAAAAAAGGAGTTACCATGACAGAGGGCTTGCAGTTCTGTTTATCAGCAAAAGATTTGAGAAACGACTGTTCTCTTTGAGATCAACATGACTAACTCGTTCCACATGAGCAACTCCTCTAGCTCCCAACTTCATACTTGTTGTTAGCACCTGATACCACAGTTTTGAATTGTCTAAAATTACTGGTACAGTATCCGATATGAGGTCCATATCATACAAAGAGTCCATGGAACAAGACTTTGCTGCCCACCTAACAAGTAAAAGGAAGCCAGTTCACATTGTATGCTATGTGCACTGTGATTAATAAAAATGTATTTACAAACACTATGGAGGGAAAGTACACATCTAAACCTATCACGTCACAATATTATATTTCTGAGGAGATTACAAACTTGAAACAGGAAATTAACGCCATTTTCGCAAAAAAGTAGCAGTGGAATTCTTCCATAGGCCAAAAAAAATAAAAAATCTCTTGAAACCCAATAAAGAAGTTCAAAAAAAAAAGAAAAGAAAGCTTACGTTTCTTCTGAATTTGCAGTATTTGAGCGACGAAGGATCCCTTTCTTATTGTGTATTGGGTTGATACACATTCTGGAAGGCATTACCAAGGTTCTGCAAACAACAGCAGTAAAATACAACACAAGATTACAAAGGTACTCAACAGATATGAACCAGGTGGTGAAGTTCATGGAAATTGGGTGACTAGCTCTGTACTAACTATGATGAACTTATTCCAAATTTATGAAGCAAACCTAGACATGTGACAATTGGTTCATGCCAAGTCCTATTCCTAACCCATTAAACTAATCCTTATCTTAATAGAGCAAAATTTCCACAACTCTCGGTTTTCCCATATTTCTCTCAGCAACCACACATAGCATAAACTCCAAAAACAGAAATAAAAACAAAAGGACAAAAGAAAAAGAAATCTAATAATCCAAAACATGACATGAAATACCTCTTAAGGAACATGGCCTCTTCAAGAGCACACCGGAGGCTGGACTCCTGGTGGCCCAGACCTTCACAGGATTCACAGTGCCTTCCAGGGCAATCAATTCTGTTACCCCAGTAGAGGAACTTCTCGTGGCCATTCTGGTCATTCTGGTCATTGTTCTCGGACTTGGTCACACTTTCTAGGCCTTCTGGGGAGGATACAGGGTTTGTGGAAATGAGAGAGGCAAAGAAGAAGAGGAGAACAATTGCAGCTATGCAGAAGGCAGGGAAGATGATTGAGGAACTGGGTCCTGACTTGGACTTTAGGGTTCTGTGAAATGCCATTAGAGTTGGGCAGGTGCGGAGCCAGGATTGTTTGTTTGCCTGGACTAAACCTCTAAACAAAATATAATTTGTTCTTTTTCAAGAATAGAGGGGAAAAATAATCTGTGAAATGCAAACTAAGGACACACAGCTCCGTTTTCCACACTAAGGACAATTGCAAATGTAGCAAGATGAGAGGGGAAAATAACGCACTGATTAATATACAGGTATTTGGAGGTAGATAAAGCATAAGTGGAACCATAAATAGAGCACATACTTCCAGAACTCTAAATGAAATGGAAAAGGGGTTGCTCACAGAATCTGTGCAAGCAATGTATCCTGGTTTCTCTTGATAGTCTATCCTGGCACAAAGTAGAAAACCAACAATAAACCTTCAAAAAAGTAGAAATCTTTTTTAAGTTTGCACAATACAAAGACCAATTTGCTTAATAAAATTAAGAATTTATCTATTCATGTTGCATTAAGCACCTAGTAATCAGATGGGGATTAATTAGTTAGTTTAGAATGGGGATTAGTTGGTTAGCTTAAAAAGTTAGTTCATTTCGTAGGGTGTTGATCAACAAATACATGTCATTCTGTAATATGTTCTTCATTGATTAAATGAATAAAAAATTCGGTTCTTATTTTGTTTCATACTAAACTCTTTGTTACGATCTTGGAAGGTAGAGGTTCAACCATGTTGTCGATTTCAAGTCAGATTTCATGGTGTGCAAATTTTACAACATTATAAAGCCTTGATCAACCTGTACCATGTTTTGACTAAAGATTTCCCTTACTAAGTATCATCCTAGCCAGGGGAGGAAGCAGGGCTCGGTTAGGCTGGGCCAGCGCAGGATTAAGAAAAATAAAAAATTGAGTGCTAATTTTTAGGAAGCTCACCCATCCTAGCGAAAACAACCCCATCCTCCTGCAACAAAACTTAGCCTATCCTCTCCTTGAGTTCCCTAAGACACAAGTCCCTCGGTTCGAGTCCCGGGCAACCCATTACAATTAGCATATGGAAATCGTGTGTATATAAATCCAAATTTTTTTTATTCATTTCCAAGCCACCCACACATAATAGATGAAAAACAGAAAATTATAGCCCATCTCTATGAAAATTCATGTTTCCGCGCTCGATCCTACCATGCTAGATGAATTAGAACCTTCCCTTTTTCCCCCGGACCATTTAGAAATTTTGTATTCAAGGACATAAAAACCAAATGTCTATCAATTTGTGCAAGGAAAGCCACACTTCCCTGCCCGTCTTACAGTAAATTGACGTATCTGTAATTTGTGTAATGTGAATAAGTTTAAATATGATATTTCAATCCAAAATCTAACAATATCCTGAGCTACATTGTCATCTTAAACAGAAATGAAAATACAAATATGTCCAAACAATTTTAAAAAATAAAAAAACAGATTCAAACGGAAATATGGATCTAAACTTATTTCCACCAGAAAATTTGATCTAAACAAGTTTTTTTTGTTTCTCAACCCTCTATTCAGGAATTCTGTTGAAATTTAGAACAAGAAAACAAGAAATACCTTTGGAATTGCCGAACTCGGAAGTGTGGCACTGTGGGAGTGAGGGTGAGAGTGACAGAAAGGAAAGATCAAAAAGAAGAAGGGGGAAGGAAAGGCTGCTCGTCATGGGTTGGGCTCACAGGCCTGCTAGGCGTGGGTGTCTTACCAAAATTGTTAAATTTGTGCATGGGTGTCCATAGTAAGTTAGTAACAGGCCCAAAGGTTAAAAAGGCACGAGCTTTCGTTCATTCAGTTATGAAAAGGCTCAAGCCTGCATGGCTGATATTTGCCGCTTCTGTAGCCTAGTATTATCTGCAAGTCAACTCAAAAGTCAAACATTTTTCAGCTTGAAGACTTCCCCTGTTCGCTGTCTCCTCCTCCTGTAATTTACAAACCCAACCCATCATGCTCAACAGTCAATTAACCCCAAGAAATTTGAAAATCAAGCATGGCGGATGATGTCCGTGAGATCTTTGTGGTTTCAGCAGCTGGGCAGGGCCATCTTCAGCCTTGCACGCAGCTCTGCAACCACCTGAACTCCCGAAATTACCAAACTACCCTCGTCGTTCCTTCCTCTCCCGCCATCCCCTCCTCCTCTTTCACCCGCCAAAACCCGCTGGCCCAAATCCTCCATCTTACAGCTTCCCCGAGCCCACCCAGACCCGGCCCCAACCCGCTCCGCCACAAAGCAGCACAAGAGCTCCACGACCACCTCGCCGACCTTTCCAACATTCCCGATATGCCCCTCCCTCTCTGCGCCATCGTAGACTTTCAAATGGGCTGGACCAAGGAGGTCTTCTGGAAATTCCACGTCCCAGTGATCGGATTCTTCACATTCGGCGCGTACGCCGCCGCCATGGAGTGGGGCGCGTGGAAAGTCCGAGCAGGAGACATCCGACCAGACGAGCTCCGCCTAATTCCCGGCCTACCCGATCACATGGCTCTCACGATTTCCGACATTAAAAGAAGGCCAACCGGTCCGCCACGTGGCGGTGCGAACCAGCCCCCAGGCGGAGGAGGAGGGGGTGGTCCGCCTAAACCGGGAGACCGGCCTCCGTGGGTCCCAGAGATAGAAGGCTCCGTCGCTCTGATGTTCAACACGTGTGACTTCCTGGAACGTCCGTTCATCGAGTACATGAAAACCCAGATGGGGATGCCAGTATGGGGCGTGGGCCCACTCTTGCCGGAAACGTACTGGAAGCCATCCGATTCACTGCTCCTCCCTGACCGCCCAATGAAACCACACCACTGCCGGCAATCAAACTACACTGAAGACGACGTTGCACGTTGGCTGGACTCAAAGCCCCGCGGGTCCGTGTTATACGTGGCATTCGGCAGCGAAGTGGGCCCCACAGTAGAAGAGTATCCCCATCTGGCCAGTGCATTGGAGGAGTCGACCCGGCCGTTCATCTGGGTGATCCAATCCGGGTCGGGTGACGGGTACTACCCAGAAGGGTTGAACAGCAAAGCGGGTGAGAGGGGTTTGATAATATGCGGATGGGCACCACAAGTGTTGATACTGAGCCATAGATCAACAGGTGGGTTCTTATCACACTGTGGGTGGAATTCAACTGTGGAAGCCATTGGCCGTGGGGTGCCCATTTTGGGGTGGCCCATTAGAGGTGACCAGTTTTACAATGCCAAGTTGGTGGCAAAGCATCTCAAGGTTGGCTATGGAGTTTGTGAAGATTTTACAGATATGGTTAAGAAAGAAGACATAGTGGAAGGGATAGAGAAGTTGATGGGTGATGAAGGGGTGAAGAGACAGGCCATGGAGACAGGGAAGAGGTTGGAGGACGGGTTTCCTGCGAGCTCCGTGGCTTCATTGGATGTTTTTGTGGATTTTATTAGGCCAAAAACCAGCTCAGAAGTTTACAGAATAGTTTGATGGGTCAAGTATGGTTTTTGAAGCCTTGGAAATTTTGATGGGGTCGTGGTATTTACTGAATCACTCATCAAGAGCTTGGAGCTTGGAGCTTCACAGTCTCAGAAAAAGAATGAAAATTGTATACAACAGTTGGATTGCATGACAATTGTTCTTGCATATACTCTGTTATACACAAGCCCTTGTAGTCATTGTGTCATTTTAATATTAAACATTTGCTTACATTCAAATTGCTGCTTTCCGATTTTCATCGTACCTCCAGAGTCTCATGGTTCAGAGTGTTGAATATTTGGATTGCAAAGGGAGCAAGAAATGTACTCTGAGAGAGAGAGAGAGCAGAGAGCCTTAGATTGTTCTAACAGAATGCTTACTCTGCATGAACATCCCAGCAGAGCTTATATTCCTTCATGACTATATCATGTTCTCTTACATCAGTAGATTCAAATCTAACGGTTTGTAATAGTAAGCCAATGTGAATATGACACATGGCAATACACAGCTGTCCTAACAGCTGGGAATTCAAAACAGACTCAAGCATTGCACCTGGCATATAAGCACAAGGCACTTAGCTAATACAAAGAATAGAATAGATTAAATATAAACTGACTTAGAACTTACTAACTAATATGAAATTAGCTAGACAGTTTACATTTTAACACTCCCTTCTAAAGTGCTAGCTGATTTCACTCCAAGCATTCTCCTCAAATAGTCAAACCTGTCTTTGGGAAGTGCTTTGGTGAAGATATCAGCAATCTGCTCTTCTCCCTTGCAGTAGAGCAGTTCAATCACTTCTTCTTGTATTGCATCTCTAATAAAATGAAACTTCCTTTTAATATGCTTGCTCCGTTGATGAAAAACTGGATTTTTAGCCATTGCTATGGCTGAAGTGTTGTCACAAAACACAGTTGTTGCAGTGGTCTGTTCTTCCCCAAAATCTTCAAGAACAAACCTGAGCCAAATGGCTTGTGATGTAGCTTCTGCTGCACTCACATACTCTGCCTCTACAGTAGAAAGAGCCACACTGTGTTGTTTGACTGATGCCCACGAAAAAGCACCACTTCCAAATGAAAACGCATATCCAGAAGTGCTTTTCATATCTTCCTCAGATCCACTCCAGTCACTGTCACAGTAACCAACTAAGAGTGCAGATTTTCCAGTCACATACTCAATTCCATAGTCAATTGTGCCTTGTATGTACCTTAGAACCCTTTTAGCTGCCCCATAGTGCATCTTAGAAGGGTTGTGCATGAATCTTGCAAGCAGGCAGGCAGAGAACATGATATCTGGCCTGGTTGCAGTAAGGTACAGCAGGCTGCCTACAATTTTTCTGAACAAACTTTCATCTGCAGCATCACTTCCATCCTCTCTTTTCAATTTATCAGTAGCCACTAATGGAGTGCTTACTGACTTGCAGTCTTTGAGTCCAAACTTATCCAAGAGAGTGAGAGCATACTTCTTTTGATGAATGAAGATTCTCCCTTCAGTTTGTGTTACTCCCATACCAAGAAAATGGTGGAGTAAACCCAAATCAGACATCTCATACTTGCACATCATTTCAGCTTTGAATTCTTTCATCATTTCATCACTACTTCTTGTGTACACTATGTCATCTACATAGATTGACACTATTAGTGTTCCCACACCTTCCTTTGTTCTCACATAGAGAGTGGCTTCACTTGGACTTTTGTGAAAACCACACTGATTCAAGTAGGTGTCGATTTCACTATACCAGGCCCTTGGAGCCTGCTTCAACCCATAGAGAGCTTTTCTTAACCTATACACCTTATCCTCATCACCTTTAACCACAAAACCATCCGGTTGATCAACATAAACTTCTTCTTCAAGGACACCATTTAAGAAGGCTGACTTGACATCCAATTGCCATAGTTTCCAGCCTTTCTGAGCAGCAAGAGCTATGAGAGTTCTAATGGTGTCTAACCTTGCCACAGGAGCAAAGGTTTCATTGAAATCAATCCCTGGTTTTTGTGTGTATCCCTTGGCAACAAGTCTTGCTTTATGTTTTTGAATGGAGCCATCAAGATTAAGCTTAATTTTGAATATCCACTTCACTCCCACAATTGGTTTACTACTTGGCCTATCAACCAATTCCCAAGTGGAGTTTTTCTCTATCATAAGTATCTCCTCAGTCATAGCCTTCCCCCAAGCTTCATCTTTGACTGCTTCTTCAAAATTTTCAGGTTCAATGATGCTCATCTTACATTGAGCATACACTTCACTCAAACTCTTCCATTTCTTTGGGGTGTTATCATAAGTTTCAAATGGAGCAGAGTCTTGAGTAGCATGCAAATCTCTACTTGTTTGTGTTTCCATAGGAGACAACACAATCTGTTGCTGTAACAGATTTGGTTCTGAATCCAAATCTGATACTGTTGAACTTGCTCCATCACCCTAAGACATAGGAATTTTCAATGTCTCATTTGTTTCCCAATTCTACATTGCTTCTTCATCAAAAATAACACTCCTAGACAGCTCAATCTTTTGAGTTCTCAAGTTGAGTACTCTATACCCCTTTTCACATACACCATATCCTACAAATACTCCCTTCTCACCTGTGTCTTCCAGCTTGTGCCTTTTCTGTGTGGGGATGTGAATATAGCATAGAGAACCAAATATTCTCAAATGCTTGACACCTGGTTTTCTTCCACTAAACTTCTCAAATGGAGTGGAATTGTCCAGTGCACTTGTAGGACTTCTGTTTTGTAGATATACAGCTGTATTGACAGCTTCTGCCCAAAACTTCAAAGGGATTTTCTTCTCATGCATCATGGCTCTTGCCATTTCCATCACAGTACGATTCTTTCTCTCTGCAACTCCATTCTGTTGTGGAGAGTAGCCTACTGTCAGTTGCCTTTCTAATCCCATCTCTTCACAGAACTTTGAGAAATCCAAAGATGTGTATTCTCCACCTCTATCACTTCTTAGCTTCTTAATTTGATAACCACTTTGTAGCTCAACCATGCTTTTGAACCTTTTGAATATGTTGAATGCTTGAGACTTATGCTGCAAGAAGAACACCCAATACATTCTGGTATGGTCATCAATGAAGGTGAGGAAATATCTGTTCCCTCCAAGAGTGATGGTCTGCATTAGACCACATATGTCTGAGTGAATCAGTTCTAGTGGTTGAGTGGCTCTCCAAGCTCCTTCCTTATCAAAAGAGCTTCTGTGATTCTTGCTTACAGCACAACCTGAGCAGACCTTCTCATGTTCTTGTAAATTAGGCAGTCCCTGAACCATATCTCTCTCTTGTAACAACTTCAAACTAATATAGTTTAGGTGCCCAAATCTTCTGTGCCACAGCCAGGATGTTTCTCCAACTGTTGCTCTGTTTGCCATAGGAGGATTGACATAGTCAAGATTTAAAGGAAAACATCTGTTTCCCTTCATTGGCACTCTTGCAATGCAATCTTCCAGCTGCCTATCTCCATAGATATCAACTGCATTATCACCAAATACAAGCCAATGCCCATGTTCTATCATTTGACCTACACTTAGCAAATTTTCATCTAAACCTGGTACAATCATGACTTCTTTGATATATCTAGTCACACCCTTCATTTCTATAGCCAAAGTCCCTTTGCCTATTGACTGCACTAGATCACCAGTCCCCATTTTGACTTTACTCTTCACACTTTTATCAACATTTACAAGTAATGACTCATGGGAAGTCATGTGATTGCTACATGCACTATCAACATACCACATATTCACATTCTTTCCAATTGTTGCAGCATGACATGCATAGAACATAATGGCAGGTTCAGTTACCTGATTTGCAATGTTAGCAAGTTTCCCTGCCTTGTTTGCTTGGTCACAGTCCTTGACAAAATGACCAAATCGATTGCAGCCATGACACTTTGGTTTTCCTTTAAACCAACACTCACCATAGTGTAGCTTCTCACAATGTTTGCATTTTCCAGGTTTGTCTCCTTAACTTGGTTTTCCCCCTTGATTGGCACTGTTTTGAGGTTTAGAATCCCATTTCTTATCCTTGGACTTCCAGTTCTTCTTTGATTTATTAGTGCCAGAACTAGAACTTGACTGAGATCCTTTTGAGTTTATGCTCATGCTGCTGAAAGCTTTCTCAGTGGTGCTTTCAGCATGTCTGTCAAGACGCTGAGCAAATCCTCTTAATGCTGCAATTACTTCCTGCACTTCAATGGTTTCAATGTCCCTAGTTTGCTCAATCACATAGCAGACTGGATCAAACTCCTTGGTTAAGCTTATTAGCAGTTTTTGAACTATCCTCCCTTTGGTCAGATCTTCCCCATATCCCTTCATCTGATTTACAAGCTCAAGTAGCCGAGTGATGTATCCAGACAAGATCTCATCATCCCTCATCCTGGTGTACTTGAAATCTCGACGCAGACCCTGCAACATGATGGATCTAACTTGCTTATCACCATGAAACTCTTGATGCAAGATATCCCAAGCACCTTTTGAGGTTTCTTCATTTGAGATTCTGGGGAAGATATCATCTGAAACAGCACCTTGGATAATACCAAGAGCCTTAGCATCCTTCATCAACAAGGACACCATCTCTGAATCTGATGACCCTTCTTCATCTACTTTTGAATCTGGAACCTGAAGACCTTTCTCAACCAAATTCCAGATTCCATGAGATTTGAAAATTGTTCTCATTCGAATCTTCCAAAACTCATAGTTCTCCCCATTGAATATTGGAGCTCTAAGATCACTCCCTCCTGACCCAGCCATCTGAGACCAGACTCAATGAGTTGAGAGTTGGAAATTTCTCGTTGGATTTCCAGACTCAGCTCCCACAGCTTCAACGCCCTCTATCCAGATCCAACCTGGCTCTGATACCATGTTGAATATTTGGATTGCAAAGGGAGCAAGAAATGTACTGAGAGAGAGAGAGAGCAGAGAGCCTTAGATTGTTCTAACAGAATGCTTACTCTGCATGAACATCCCAGCAGAGCTTATATTCCTTCATGACTATATCATGTTCTCTTACATCAATAGATTCAAATCTAACGGTTTGTAATAGTAAGCCAATGTGAATATGACACATGGCAATACACAGCTGTCCTAACAGCTGGGAATTCAAAACAGACTCAAGCATTGCACCTGGCATATAAGCACAAGGCACTCAGCTAATACAAAGATTAGAACAGATTAAATATAAACTGACTTAGAACTTACTAACTAATCTGAAATTAGCTAGACAGTTTACATTTTAACACAGAGGCAGGTAAGTGTTCAACTTCAAGCATTGAATTCATTTCCTTATGGCTTATGCATGTCGATTGTCGAAAGCCAACTAAGCTTAACCATGGTTCTTACATTCTTCCTTTAATAACGTATACTTGTGATTTGTGTTTCTGCAGCATCTATTAATGCACCAGCCCATCTGTAAATCCAACTCCCTGCTTCCTTTTCATTGTCATAGGAAATAAATGAGTATACTAGTTAAAACTCTGCTCTATTCTTTTGTCACAAGCCTTTTCTAAACACACGGCAAGGAGTTAGTGAGTTAGACTTAGCTAACTTAGCTTTCTTCCCTTGTTTCACACTTGACATTGGCTTCTCTTGGATTTCAAGTTGAGCAGAAGGAGTTTATTATGGATGGCAATGGGTAAGGAGTTAGTGAGTTAGACTTACTTATATGGCCATATTATTTTATTCCCCAGAGTTTAGGTTTTTTTTTTCTCCATGTTGGTGTTAATAGTTTAGATTTTATCAATTGTACATCTCTCTGTGCTTGCATTTTGTTTATAAATCTTATTTCTCCCCCCAAAGTGGGCATATTACAGAGCAGAACCTATGCTGAAAAACGTTCTCTAAAGTTAAGAAGCATGAATTTTCTGTAAAGTTGAAGAAACGTGATTTTGTTGAATTGTAAGAATCATAGTCTTGATGGCTAATTCGGCTTTTGTAATTTATCGTTTCGAAACTTATGGGTTCGCTGTTTACCTTCTGCACCTTTAGCTAGCTCGTGCACATTTGAGACGAAGCATCCTGTCAGTTTAAGAATCCAAAGATGATGGTTTACTATTTGTATCAATTTAAGACTACGTGGATCTTCTCCAGTGAGCTGTTTCTCTCAAATTTAGAGATTTTGGTAAACAGTTTTTCCTTCTTAATGTATATGTGTATCACAGTGATTATATGTTTCTTTTAAAAATAAAAAAAAATTTAGTAAGTGTATCTCGGTGATTAGTATTGTCTATGTGTACTTTTATGTCCATGTCTGATGATGAGGCGTAGACTCACTGTCAACTAGGGGTGGTAGCTTTTGACATGACGCTACGACGAGACTCGAACACACACGAAATTACCAGGGTTGTGTTGACCAACAAGACTTTAGTTGGGCTGATCAGGCCTGTGGGTTTGATTCCTCAGGATACCTATGTAGCTATTTACTAGAGTCTTCTGCCTCCTAAAGATTGTAAGGTTCCACGGAGTTTTCAGTTGAGAATCTGAGTCTGCGAAGCAGGTTTATGGGGAACTTCCGGGTATGCTTCGCACAGATATAAATGTGAAATATTCACCGGCGAACATGAAGATGATGATAACTGGATTTGGTTAGGGTTGACTAGTATTGGATAGGAACAAAACATGAAGATGATGATAACCGCCACCTCTACCGAAAACTATATCAACATTGATATAGAATCTCTAATGATGTATCATGTTAGTTGTGTGTGCTGCATTATTAGATGTCATGAAAAGCAAAAGTAAAATGGGATGGTTTTGGTTCGTGATTTGGATATAATGTTACAAAATTTGGATATTACCTAAATATTTGGATTTGTTCTAAAATAGGCGGAGTATGAAAGTATCACTCAATATTAGGGTGGCATTGTATTTGCTCTTGTGGTTTTACAATGATAGAATTTTCTCTCAGATAAAGCTTTCTAACTCTCAAATTTCTCTCTCTTTTCTCTTCGGATTGGTGTGTCTCAAAGCCTAAAGATTGCCTCTATTTATAGGCAGATGATATATGTTTCACAATCAGAGCATTCACTCTACAACATTAACTCATAATTGCAGGTAGGAGACTGAGATGGCAACCAAACAACAAAAAAATATTTTTATAAAAAATAACAACAAAACAGTAGCATTACAGGTAAAAATCCAATCAAAACTAACTGTATAAAAAGTCAAATCGAACGGTGAAAAAAGATGAATGAAAAATACAAAACCTTGTACTGCTGCTGGAGCCTACAAGGAGAACAGGAAGCACCATCATTATGTTGGAGAAAATAATGCAAGATTGGAAAGTTTCATTTTACTCTGGAGCCTACAAGGAGAACAGAGGGAATTTTATGGATTTCTAACATTTTCACGGGAATTCCTCACCTTATGACCACTTTGGTCACTGTCCATTCATTCCCACATTCTTCTTATCTATACTGTTTTGGGGCATCTCCATTTTCACATAGTAGCTTGCCTCTCTCACAATTTTGTAAGCTGATCATCTTCATTACTTCATTGCTGCATCAATGGCTGCTGCATTAAACCCCATGCTGCATGATGCTTCTTCTTCCTCCTCTTACCGGTGTCGCTATCACACATTCTTGAGTTTCAGAGGCGAAGATACACGCAAGGGCTTCACTGATCACCTTTATAGGACCTTGGAGCTGGCAGGAATCCACACATTTAGAGACGACGATGAAATTGAGAGAGGAGCAGATATTGCAGCAGAGTTGAACAAAGCAATAAATGAGTCGAAAGTATCGATAATCGTCTTCTCCCAAAACTATGCTTCCTCAAGGTGGTGCTTGGACGAACTGGTGAAGATAATGGAACGTAGAAAATATGATGATGAACATATTGTTATGCCGGTTTTCTATAATGTGGATCCATCCCATGTCAGGAACCAGAGAGGGAGCTTTGCAGAAGCATTTTCTAGACATGAAGAGCGCTTCAAGGAGGAGATGAACAAGGTGGAGGAATGGCGAAGAGCGCTTAAAGATGCTATAGACCTGGCAGGGATGGCTTTAAAAGATAGGTAAAATTTATTCCCAAAAGTTTCTCACTACTCTACATGGACTTTAATTTGAAGCTATTAGCTTTTTTTATTAATTTTGACATGTTTTAAAGTAATGGCTAGATTAAGAATATTTAGGGTAGTGAAGCACTTTTATGAAGAATATTTTTATTTTTATTTTTAAAATATCCTATACTCAATTTGCATTGGGATAAGGCTCTCGTATATTCATTTCAGCTAAAGATATATTATCAACATGATCTTATTTTGCTTTCTATACTTTGATATGATCGAAAATTCATAGGTATGAGTCGCAGTTTATCCAAGACATTGTTAAAGAGATTGGAAATAAGCTGGATCCGAAGGTATTGAATGTAGCCCTATGCTGTTGGAATAGACGATCGCGCACAAGGCATAAACATGTGGTTAGAAGATGGATCAAATGCTGTTGGTGTAGCTGTGATATATGGATCAAAGCTGCTTATAACCGCAACTTTGGAAGATTTCAAGGCAGCAGCTTTCTTGCAGATATTAGAGAAGCTGCAGAACAGCCTTATGGTTTCGTTCGCTTGCAAAGGAAACTTCTTTCGGATATCCAAAAGGGGAAAGCAAAGAAAATCGACGACATAGATGAAGGAATAATCAAGATCAAACATGCTGTATGTATAACAAAAGACTTCTTATTGTTCTCGATGACGTGAACGACTCTGATCAATTTAATGCAATGCTTGGAATGAAAGAATGGTTTTATCTAGGAAGTAAAATTATCATAACAAACTGTTCACCCGTTATGCTGTAGTTCTTGTGATAGTAGCGTAAAATTTCCCATTGACCTGAAAATCATTAGTGGTCAACAAGTCAACTTTCTTTGGTGTACGAGCATGCCACTGTTAGCAGTTAAAACCCTAACAGACTTATGAAAAATGGATAACTTACTCCCCAAGTTACTGACTTTAAACAAGCGATCGTGAATTTGGGTGAGGAATATCTCCCAAGTAAGTTCTTTTTTTGCCTTAGACTGATGAGGACTTCACAATTTATCGCAGTAAAAACAGGCAGTTCTGGCCAAAATGAATGCTGAAAATAAACCAAACTGTTTCAAATAAAAGCTACCTAGCTATTGCACAACATTAAAACAAAAGAAAGCTGCCAAGTTTGCAAGGAAAACAGAACATTGGACTTCGATTTCTGCCTTAATTATGGTCCCTGGGTCTGGCTGGATTGAATGTATCTGTACTGGAATTGCACATCAGTACCTTCAATTGATGAGGTTAAGCTGGAAATCGATACCAATATCGAGATTGGCTTTGATCTGTTTTGGCCGTGGAGAGGCTTGTTGGACAGGCAGAACTGAGATTTCTTCAGTCTGGACTGGAGTGATTGATGACTGTTGACCTAGAGCTGCACCGCAGTACCTATTCTGTTTGGTCACGAGTCAACCAAGAACTATTCTGGCTGTTCGGAGCACTCAAGACATTTCTATGAATTTTGTTGAGGTTTTCATATTACAGAAAGACCCAGATTCTATTTTATTTGGAGACAGAAAAACTGAGTTTTGGCTGATTTGTTGGAAGCTGGATGGCTTTTGTAAGCTAAATAGGTTAATTGCTTCTGAGTTTGAAAGCTTTTGAGATCAACTGATTTTGTTAGTGTGATTTTGAGAATCTTTGGTTGTTAAATTGGCTGTGCTGTTGTGTTGGTTTTTTGTTGGATGTTTGATGTCCTTAATTTGTTCCCATCATTTTGAATTTATAGGCAATCCAATGGTGCTTCATTCCTTGATATCCGGAACTACTTGCTGAGAAACTTCTTTAACTCTTGCAAACCCAGATTGCATTGACGAGACTTTGATGAGCAAGGAAAAAGAAACCTGCCTATTTGTATGGCTTTTTAATGGTTATGGTAGTTAGTTCCTTTTGCCTTCACTTTTTCACCAACTTCTTGGATTTCCTCTACATGTTCTCTAACTTTAAAATTGGGTTCACGTGTGTTTTGTGGAGAAAAATCTCTTTTCTTGTTTGTTGGCCTGGGAATCAACGTTGGTGATTACTCCTTGGGTCTTTAAAAAAATCTGGAGGCTGAGTATCCAACGCTGGGTGTGTCAAATTAAATTACCAGTAACAGTAATTAAGTTTTTTTTAAGCCATGGTAACGTCTGTAACTGTTCAAGGATGGTCTAGGCTTCTTCAATATATTAGGTTGATTTTAAGGACAGAAATGGTTAATTTTTATATTATATTTCTTTTAATGTGAATTCTGTCTCTTTGTAGGAGGAAATTCCTGCTGAAGTGATAGCAGAGAGCATTGAGTTGGTTAAGAAACAATAAGAGGCTCAAAAAAGACCCACAAGCTCAAAACTGGCCCTTTTTTATGACGTGGATGCAGAAAATTCTACTGCTGTTCCAAAACCTGAGGTAATTTATGCTTTCTATCCTCTATTCTATCTAATCTTAGTCTCATTTAACTAATGTTTCTGTCTTTCCAAGTGGAGAAGGATAGAACTAGTTGAGAACTAGCTATGGTGACCAGCCCTCTCAAACCTATGACTGTGGTTGTCAGTATTGCTATGCCTCAACATTTCTTCTTTATTTAGTCATGCATAGAACTAACTGTGACTTTTCTGTAGATGCCTCTTCATTCTGTCCCAGGTCATCAACCACAGCCTCCTTTGCTGATCCAGAATTGGCAGAGTTTGAGGCTATGGACTTGGAGGCTCAGCTGCAGAAGCTTGAGAAACTGGGAGCCACTCCAAGCAAGGCTAAGTCCAAAGCTGTGAATGAGGCAGTGGATAGAATAAGAATCTGGCAGTCGACTGAGTTGGATCTGGATGAGAATAAAGAAGCCATTGATCAATTAATGAAGGATTTGGACCTGCTGCATGGGGAAAACGTGGCTCCTAGACCTATCCTTGAGATCAGCCTGGGCTTGGCAAGAGATGTACTCAACCTTCACAACCGTTATGAAGATCTCAAGCCTTCATTCAATGCTTCTGAGTTTTGCAAGGCCACGCATGAAGCCAACTTGGTGGATTATCATAAACAAAAGTCAGAACTGGATGCACTGGTTACAGATTATAAAGAGACCAAGGCTGCTGCTGATAAGCTAGAGAAGCACATTGAAGATCTCCAGAAACAACTAGCCAAATTAAGGGATAGGCAAAAAGATCTTGGGGCTATACTGAGAGCGGAGACTAAGGCCACCTTTCTTGTGCAGAGCATAGTTTCGGCTTTAAAACCTGCATTAGAGATTGCAGAGGCCTCTATCCATCAGGGAGTGCTCCTCCAGAAAGAAATGTCCATCAAGAAAACTGGATTGCAAGAAACTCTCCAGAAACTAGGACTCTAGACTCTACCTATTTGTAATAAAACACCTTTTTGTAATAAAACTTAGTCATGTATTAATGATTATATTTAATGAAAAAGCCCTATTTATTTTTGTGAGCCTTGCATTTTCATTTTCATTTAACCAAACAACAAAGAAGAGCATAATTGATAAATAAGAAACAAAAATCTATAGGAACTAACTGAAAAGTCAAATAACAATTCCATCCTTCTCTCCTTCAATCCCAGGATATGTTTGCACTGCCTGTGAGTCCCACGTAGTTGGATAAAACTTCTCTAACCATTTGCCATTGATTGGCACAGTATGGATTTCTCCATCTTGGTCTTATAGCCTATATACCCTAATTCAAGGACTTGTTTAATTATAAAAGGGCCTTACCATGTGGGTCACCATTTTCCATAACCAGCCACGTGATATCCAAAGGGCAGAACTACTTTCCAAACAATTTCTCCCTCTCCAAAATTCTTGTTCTTAACTCTCTTATTATAGGCTCTTGCCACAGCCTCTTTCTTGCTAGGAGCTTGTTGAGGGTATCAATTCTGCTTATGTCCAGTCTTTCCAATTCTAGCAACATTGCTTGTGAATAGTCTTCTCTAACTAAGTTATGCTACTGGGCCACTATTAGCAATTAAAACCTTAACAGACTTATGAAAAATAGCTAACTTGCGCCCCAAATTACTGACTTTAAACAAGTGATTGTGAATTTGGGTGAGGAATATCTCCCAAGTAAATTCTTTTCTTGCCTTAGACTGGTGAGGACTTCACAATTTATCGCAGTAAAAACTGGCAGTTCTTGCCAAAATGAATGCTGAAAATAAACCAAACTGTTTCAAATAAAAGCTACCTATTGCACAACATTAAAACAAAAAAAAGCTGCCAAGTATGCAAGGAAAATAGAACGTTGGACTTCAATTTCTACCTGAATTATGGTTTTTGGGTCTGGCTGGATTGAATGTATATGTACTGGAATTGCACGTCAGTACCTTTAACTAACGAGGTTCAGTTTGAAATCGATACCAATGTTGAGATTGGCAGAGCTTTGATCTGTTCTGGCCTTGGAGAGGCTTGCTGGATAGGCAGAAGTGAGATTTCATCAGTTTGGACTAGAGTGGAAATGGCTAGATTGATGACTGCTGGCCTAGAGTTGCACCGCAGTACCTGTTCTGATTGGTCACGAGTCAACCAAGAGCTATCTGTTCTGAGCACTCAATACATTTCTGTGAATTTTGTTGAGGTTTTCATATTGCAGAAAAACCCAGATTCTGTTTGATTTGGCTTGAGTTGAACAAAATTTGTGACGAGAAAAGTCTCGTTTTCCTTTGTAAATTGTTTCTCTGAAGACAGAAAAACTGAGTTCTGGCTGATTTGTTGGAAGCTAGATGGCTTTTGTAAGCTAAATAGCTTAATTGCTTATGAGTTTGAAAGCTTTTGAGATCAACTGATTTTGTTAGTGTGATTTTGAGAATTTTTGGTTGTTGAATTGGCTGTGTTGTTGTGTTGGTTTTTTGTTGGATGTTTGATGTCCTTGATCCGTTCCCATCCTTTTGAATTTATAGGCAATCCAAGGGTGCTTCATTCCTTGATATCCGGAACTACTTGCTGAGAAACTTCTTTAACTCTTGCAAACCCAGCATGCATTGATGAGACTTTGATAAGCAAGAAAAAAGAAACCTGTTTGTTTGTCTAGCTTTTTAATGGTTATGGCAGTTAGTTCCTTTTGCTTTCTCTTTTTCATCAACTTCCTGGATTTCATCTGCATGTTCTCTAACTTTAAGATTGGGTTCACATGTGTTTTGTGGAGAAAAATCTCCTTTCTTGTTTGCTAGTCTGGGAATCAACTTTGGTGATTACTCCTTGGGTCTTTGAAAAATCTAGAGGCTGGGTATCCAACGCTGGGTGTGTCAAATTAAATTACCAGTAATGGTAATTAATTTTTTTTAGGCCATGGTAACATCTGTAACTGTTCAACGATGGTCTGGGCTTCTTCAATATATTGGGTTGATCTCCAATTTCAATCAATACAAAGCCCAATCTACCTTTGTTACTATGGGCCAATAACCAAATGGGTTGGCGCACAGAATTTAGGCCCAAACACAACCAGACATGAACATTTGTTAAAAGCTCATGAAGGTTGCACAATGTTTGAGGTTGAAGAATTGAATGAGTATGAATCAGTTGAGCTTTTCAGTTTGCATGCCTTTGGACAACTCCAGCCTATTGAAGGCTACATGGAACTTTCGAGACCTGCAGTAGAACATTGTAGAGGAATTCTATTAGCTCTTCAAATTTTGGGATCTTCTTTATCTGGGAAAGAAGTAGACGTATGGCATAGCGCATTACAGAAGTTGTGTGAAATTCCTAATGTCAAGATTCAAAAAATTCTTAGAATAAGCTATGATTCTTTGCAAGATGATCATGACCATAATATATTCCTCCATATAGCCTATTTCTTCATTGGAAAGGAGAAGGATTTTACAATTACAATACTGGACAACCTTAATTTACGCACAAGGATTGGAATTCAAAATCTAGTTGACAGATGTTTAGTAAAAATTAACAACGAAGACAACAAGTTGAACGTGCATCACTTACTTAGAGACATTGGGAGGGGAATTGTTCATGAAGAATCACCTCAAGACCCGGGAATGGGGCATAAAGATGCCTTGAATATTCTGAGAAAAATGATTGTAAGAACAACATTCCCTTTAGTTTTATGTACAATTAATGTTTGTACCATATCTGACCCCCCACTCATGTCATGACACGTGGGATGTAAGCAAGGCTGAAACCAGCTCAGTGAGCCATGCCGAAAGGTCAATCGGCATGATCCACCGATTCATACGTAGTTGGGTCGGTAAAGTGCCCACAACTGACTCACCCACACCAACATTCGGCCGATCCTGACAGATAACCTTGGAACTCCCGCCAGAACCTGTCAGGGCACGTGTCGACCATCGAAGACACTCCTACGAGTCCCACATTGAAACTAAGTACTAAGAGCGTCACAAATGCTCCTATAAATATAGCCTATTGGCCCAACCAAGAGGTAAGACTGTTTACTTGACTTGTGCTTTCACACTGTCAATAAAATTGATCTCAGTCTCTAACTTTGGCATCGGAGGGTCTTCGGCTGGCACCATACCGGTGTCTTAGGCTTCACCTGCCGTTTCTTCCTCCAGACCAAATCCAGCATTGCACCTCAATGAAAGACACCACGGACCAAAGGCTTCTCGGATCCAAACCATCCACGTCACTTGTAAGTTAGCTTTATTTCTATCTGTTTAGTTTTAGCGCGACCAATTAACAACCGTGTTGTGTGTCTTGTTACTTATTAAATGTTCTGATTTGTTAACAGGGTACATAAATTATTAAGGGTCTTGTTCACCCGTTAATTTTAATCCTATAATGGTAGAGTAAAGTTCCCCATTGGCTTGACAACTAATGGTGGTCAACAAGTCAACTTTCTTTTGTGCGTGAGCGTGCCACTACTAGCAGTTTAAAACCCTAGCATACTTCTAAAAATTGATAACTTGCGCCCCAAGTTACTGATTCTTCAACAAGCAATTGTGAATTTGGGTGAGGAATATCTCCCAAGTAAGTTCTTTTCTTGCCTCAGACTGGTGAGGACTTCACAATTTTTCACAGTACAAAATTAGTAGTTCTAGCCATAATAGACGAAAAGAAAGCAAAACTGTTTAGACAGAACTGCCTATTACAAGACCCAAAAGAGAAATGCCAACCCCAAAAAAGACAATTGAAACTTTGGACTTTGATTTCTGCCTGAGCAGCTGCTTCTGAACCGGATTGGACTGGATGTATTTGTGCTGGATTGGCTCGGCAACACCTTCAACTAACGGATTTCAACTGAAAATCGATACTTATGTTTGAGTTTGGCAGAGCTTTAATCTATTTCAAACCCTGGAAGGCTTTTTGAAAGGGCAGAGTTGGAGCCTCTTCAGTCTAAAAAGGCAGAAGTGGCTGGATTGACAATTACTGAGCTAGAGCCGTACTGTAGTACCTATTCTACTTGATCATGACTTTCAATAAATTTGTTGAAGTTTTCATATTGTGAGACACCGGACTCTGCTTGACTTGGCTTGTGTTGAACCAAATTTGTAACGAGAGAAATCTCGCTTTGTAAAATGCTTCTCTGAACTGAACTGAAATCAGATATTTGAATTATAGCTGACTTCTTTCTTGTGACTCAATGAGCTTTGGTTGCTTCAGTGTTTGAAGGCTTTTGAGATCAATGGATCTTTTTGAGTTTGTCAATTGTGACTTTGAGAGTTTTTGTCATGATTGATTTTTTGGTTGTCCTTCATATGTTCACCCTCTCTCTTATTTTATAGGAAATGCTGGAGTGCGGTTTTTAATCTTTGAATAATGGGCAGTAAATCTTTTCAAAAGATCTATCTTTTTAAATGCCACAAAAAGGGGAAGTTATCTATTCTGGCAGAGAAGAACCATCAACAGTCAGTTCCCATGGTGGTCTTTCCCTTGCTTTTCCCAAAAGAAAATCAACTCCTTTTGCTCTCTATTTGTTCCTTGTAAAGAAGGAAAGACACAATCTGCCATGATGGTTAGTTTGCTTTTTTCTGATGAACAACTCTCTTTCTCCCTACTTATCTTTTGAAAACGTAGCCTGCTCTCTTGGAAAGGTAACCTTCTTTGGTACAGAGCTTTCTATGTATAAAAAAGGGATTTTAATATTCTTCCGTTGGCTGCAAAGATTTGGAGAAGTCCTCCTGTAAGACCTGCCTTTATTAACTCCCTATCAACTTGATGTATAATTTTACTACCTGAAAATTAGATGGTAAAATTCAAGAAATAAATTTGCAAGGGCACAAGGTTAATGCAATAAAGCCAAGGCAAGTACAAGGTCGTTCCCACAGAGATGGAATAAATTCTCAAGTTGTTGTGAATTATAAACTAATTTAAATCCTAAATTACTCTAGACACCCTCATTAATAAACTTAAAACTAAGGACTCAACTAGAACTTAATAGAGGAGTTTTGAAAGTTGGTTTTGAAAAATTTTCTTTAAAAGAACGTTGAAAACAAGAAAATTAAAGGACAAGAGAACGAAGAAAACATGAACTAAAGTTTGTGAAAGATTTTAAAGAAGCTAACCAAGACAACAATTTCACCACAATTCGTCTTATCCAAACCTTAGCATGCATACTATCAAAATTCCCAAGTTATGTTGATGATTAGTTCACCAAAATTATGATTAACTCTTTTGACAGCAATCAACCACTTCTTCTTACATGCAATTTATCCTTGGCGTGAGGCATAAATATATAGGTTCAATGAGAACTTCACACAATCACACAAACTCTTAAGAGTATGGTGTTTACCTTAGGCGCATTCATGAATTTAATCACAAGAAGCAAAACTCATATTAGGCATGGCGTATACCCTAACATGCATCAAATTACTTAACCAAAAACCTAGATGATAGCTAAGCATCAAGATCATTACAGTGATTAAATTTCAACAACATGGAAATTCTAATAGCATGATATAACTAAGCTTTGAATAATTAGAAAAGGGTTACATTGTGTCTTAGTAAAAGAAAATTAGTTACTCATAATCATGGTAACAAAGCAAATATAAAACATGGAGAAAGAGATAAGAAAAACCCTTAGAGTTTAGAGGCACGGTCGCTCTTCCTTGCTCCACGGTTGAAGTCTGAAATTTCTGGTGTATCCCTTGAGCCCCCACGACCTCCCCTCTTAAAAGAACCTAAAACCTAGTTATAATGGGCCTAAACAAGTGGCCTTACACGAAGACTTGATTTACAAGTCAGTTCATAACTAGAAAAGGTAATTAAAACTAAGTTTCCTAAAACTTCCAGGAAACTGCACGTAATCCTCATTGCGAATGCGATTTGGATACCTTCCTTACCTCCAAATATTGCGTAGGACCACTCTTTGGAAAGCTCTGGATGTCTTCTTTTTATTCATATATCATGTGTCTCAATCTGATGTCATATGAGTGAGTTATGGCCAAAATACCCCTGCTAACTCAGTATTCTCCGGGAATTGATTTATGATGAGTTTTCTAATTAAAAATGGGCACCTTAGCAGTCTTCAAAATTATGAAAATATTCATGGATAAACTTCAAGATGCTCTCTTCCATCTTCAATTGGAATCATGTCAAACTCTATTACGATGAATATTTGGCGAATTTATACATTTCATGGCTCATAAGCTGAAAAACAGGAAATAAATAAACTCAACATCTTTAGTCCAAATTAATTCACAAAACTAAGTAAAAAGGATATAAAATCATGTGAAATTATGAACATATTACAACTCCTCTGTGATAGTTGAAAATTTTGACTTTTTCAAAGTCAGGAATTCACGTGGGGGCTTCCTTAAGAAAAAGATCTACTGTTTTTGCTTCTTGGGATAGAGACCAAGTGGTGAGATCTTCTCAAAAATTGGGCTTTTATCAAAAACTGTGTGTATCAGTTCTTTAATTGCAAATAATAATATTTATTCTTTTCAAATCATGGCTATATTGTAATTTGTTCAAAAGGGTTTGGGCTTTTCCAGTGTCTTGGATTTTTTCTTCGGATTCCTGTAGATGAAAGCCCAAATGTTTGATTCATGGGCCTCTCGACAAAAATGGGTTGGCCTGCAGAATTTGGCCCAAACAGGCCTCAAGCTCAACCTTCCTAAGTTGATGCAAGATGAGTCTTGCAAGACATTGTTTAGTAGAAGTAACAAAAACGATCTCACGTTGAAGATTATGATGGAAGTTTTTCAAGACGTCGTCGACTTGATTTCTTCTCTTGGAAATCCATTGCAAGTAACTTTTCCTCAACAAATTCAGCTCCTGCATCAAATGAGGTGAACTTCAAAACAGAGGCATTTAAAAGGATGAACAATCTTGAGCTTCTCCAGCTCTATAATGCAAATATCAGTGGAGGTTTTGAAGATTTTCCAAAAAACTTGGCATGGTTGTCTTGGCGAGGATTTCCTTGGAAATCACTACCAGCCAATTTTTGTTTGGAAAATCTAGTTGTTCTTGACTTGCGGAATAACAGCCTGCAACATGTTTGGAAGGGATACAGGGTATTGTATTAATCTCTCTCTCTCTCTCTCTCACACACACAAAGAATTTTATGGATCATTACATATTTTAGAAGCTTGGTATATTCATTTGCTTACTTCTCTTTCAAACAGTTTCTTCCAAGGCTGAAAACACTCAGCCTCAGCTATTCACATAGCCTAACGACAACCCCTGACATGTCGGGGCTCCCTAAGCTTGAGAGATTAAGGGCTCATTTTGGAGTGCTTTTGGCGCAGCGAAAAGCGCTTTTAAATGGGTAAAAGCGCTTCTGTCTTTTAAAAATGGTGTTTGGCAAAAATTGCAAAAGCGTTTTGGGTGATATCCAAAAGCACTTGGAGTGGTTTTAGAAGAAGCACTTGAGAGGTGCTTCTTCTTAAAAGTGCTACAAGACAAAAACACAGGAAGCACTTGGCTCCCTTTAATAAAACTTTTAAAATACCGAAAATATCCATATTGTTATAAAAATAACCTGGAATATGTACGAATATTGAGCTGCACGTAAAGTAGATGAGACACAGCATTTAACGAGGTTCGGCTATGCCTACGTCCTCGGAGAGCAGCAGCAGTAACTTTTCACTATATAAAATAATATGGCTACAATTTTAGTGTTTACAACATGTGTGGCTCACTGAATTTTCTCTCTGCTCTCTCTCTCTTCACTCATTCACCCTCTTTCTTCCTTCTCTTCCTCTTGTCTCTTTCCCCTTCACTCTTTCCTCTTCTTTGTTTCTTTCCTCTTCTTTTTTCGTTTCTCCCTTTCTCTTCTTTTCTTCTCATTTCTTTCACTTTGCAGGTTGCCTATTTATAGGCAGATTGGTGCAACTCTCGTGAGTGTGCAGTAAGAAAAAGTTGCTGACAAACTCTACCCAAAGTCTCCAAATGAATAGTTAGTGGGCTCCACACAAAAACTTTACAACACATATTTAATTTTTTTAAATGCTAAAATACCATTTCTTTTTTTTTCTTCTCTCGTTTTCTCTTAATGATGACCAAAGCCAAGTCATTTCCTTTCTTCCCATTATATTTAAATTAAATTTATTATTAATCTCTCGTGAATGGTCACTTAACCACGACTGCTCTAGTTTTCGTCTAATGTCCATGTTTGTCACCGTTGTTTTGTCATCAATGATAATGAGTATGATATGATTGGTCTGTGAAGGATGTTTTAGCACTTGTGGAACAGCAACTCGTGTAAAGATTGCATAAACTTGGTTGAGGTCAATGAGTCCATTGGAGACTTAGAGAACCTTGTCACTTGAACCTAAGAGACTGCAAAAATCTGGTGAAGCTTCCAACGCGTATTAGAAGGTTGGGATCTCTTCAGGACCTCATTCTTTCGGGTTGCTCAAAACTTGAGCTTCATTCCAACACAAATGCAACAAATCAGGTACTCCACAGTTGGTGCTATGAATAAATTCAATCTGTTATCAACTAGTTTATGGCAATCGATCGAGTCATGGAGATTGCCAAGAAAAAATCTTGTATCTTTCTCATTGGAAAGTTTACCACATTCATTAGAAAGGTTAATAGAATCTCTAACGATGTATCATGTTATAGGATCTCTAACGATGTGTCATGTTAGTTGTGTATGCTGCACTGATATATGTCATGAAAAGCAAATGTAAAATGGGATGGTTTTGGTTCGTGATTTGGATATAACTTTACAACATTCGGATGTTACCTAAATATTTGGATTCGTTGTAAAATAGGCAGAGTATGAAAGTATCACTGAATATTAGGGTGGCATCGTATTTGCTCTTGTGGTTTTACAATGATATAATTTTTTCTCTCAGATAAAGCTTTCTAACTCTCAGATTTCTCTCTCTCTCTCTCTCTCTCTCTCTCTCTCTCTCTCTCTCTCTCTCTCTCTCTCTTTTCTCTTCGGATTGGTGTGTCTCAAAGCCTAAAGATTGCCTCTATTTATAGGCAGATGATATATATTTCACAATCAGAGCATTCACTCTACAACATTAACTCATAATTGTTTCTTACTATTTGTAAATAGTGCCTAAGCCATATAAGTCTTCAACTTTTTGTAAAATATGGTATTTCACTCAATGTTGCTCCTCATTTTCAACAAGTGGGTCATCCCTCATTTACAATACTCCCCCTTTAAGAGCAACTCCACCCATAAGGGCAAAGTCTAAGGCAAGGGCAAGCAAGGGCTGTCACTATTCACATGAATAGTGGCAGCCTTGCCATTTGTGGTTCCACCCATGAGGGCTAAGTCTAGGGCAAGTCTAGGGCAAATACTATTCATTGTACTTTATTTCCTATTTTTTTAATACTTTAAACCATTAATTTTGATAATATTTTGTAATTAAATTTTCGGATAATATTTTTGGTTGTCACGTGTCCATTATTTTCACAAAAGATTTTCGGATGAGAATCTCGATTGCCACGTGTCTTATTCCAGATAAAATTTTCGGATATTCATTAAAAAAAATTATAATCTCAGATTTCATATAACATTTTCACCCTCTAAAATTGTACCACGTGTCCCATGTCAGATAAGATTTTCAGATATTTAAAAAAAATTATAATATCATATTTCAGATAAGATTTTCACCCTCTAAAATTGTGCCACGTGTCATCTCTGTCAGATAAGATTTTCAGATATTTTTAAAAAAATTATAATCTCAGATTTCAGATAAGATTTTCATCCTCTAAAATTGTGTCACGTGTCATCTCTATCTTCTGAATCCCTCTATAAAACTACACCAGAGGCCTCATACCTCTTACACCATCTCTTATCTATTCCTTCATTTCTCATATTTTACAAAACACATTCTACTCTCAATGTCAAACTTGAGGAGGGTGTTAGAGAGGCAACAGAAAGAAAGGGAAGAAATCCGGCGTAGACGTGCTGAAGAAGATCAGGACGCCGATGAAGAAGAGGAACAAATGCTTGCAGTAGCAGTGTGTATGCTTAATCAATCAAGACAACACCGTCATCCTCGTGCCCCAAATGTGGACAGACGTAGAGAGTCTCGGGGTAAGAATCTCTTGGAGGATTACTTTATCCCAAATTCGTTATATCCTGCTCATAAGTTTCGAGAGAGATATAGAATGCAGCCACATTTGTTTCAAAAAATCATGCATGATATTTGTAATTACGACACATACTTCATTCAAAAGCATGATGCTGTTGGAGTTTTGGGTCTTATCCCGGAGCAAAAACTTACAGCTGCTTTGCGGATGCTTGCTTATGGGGCATCTGCAGAGCAGGTGGATGAGATTGCAAGGATGGGAAAATCAACTATCCTAGAGTGTTTGGTGAGATTCTGTGATGCAGTGGAAAATTTGTACACGAGGGAGTACCTTCTCAAACCTACGACGAGGGACCTGCAAAGGTTGCTACAAAAAGTAGAGGCTCGAGGTTTCCCAGGCATGATTGGAAGCATTGATTGCATGCACTGGCAGTGGAAGAATTGTCCTACTGCTTGGCAAGGAGACTACGGGAATCGAAAGGGCCAAAAAAGTATAATCTTGGAGGCCGTAGCTTCATTCGACTGTTGGGTTTGGCATGCCTTCTTTGGGGTTGTCGGATCTCAGAATGACCTGAATGTCCTTGGTCAATCCCCGGTGTTCGACGAGGTATTGCGAGGTTATTCCCCCCAGGTCACGTACCAAATCAATAATACCATATACTCTGATGCGTACTACCTTACCGACGGAATTTATCCTAGGTGGACGACATTCGTGAAAACAATTCCGAATCCCCAATCCGAGAAGGAAAGAAGCTTTGCTTCCTTTCAAAAAGGTTACAGGAAAGACGTGGAAAGGTGTTTCGATATCTTGCAAGCTCGTTGGGCAATTATCAGGGGTGCTGCTCGGATGCTAGACGAAGAGGTGCTGAGGAGTATTATGATGACTTGCATCATCCTCCACAACATGATTGTGGAGGATGAGTATGACTACGATGCTCTAGAGGTGTTTGAACCCGATCTCATGAACACGGCATTGACAAGAATATATGAAAGGCCGATGGGACCAAATGGACTACGAATGGAGCCCGAACCGTTAGTTCGGGATGGTCGATTCAACAACACCATGATTGATCGTTATGAAGAAATGCAATCTTCATATGTTCACGAGAGACGTCAAGTTGACTTGATCGAGCACTTGTGGGAGATGAAAGGCAATCACAATGGATGAAGTCAAGATTAGTGCTTTATTTGGAATTATGCTTTGTTTTTTATTATGCTTTATTTTGTGTGTGTTGTTTTATTGGAATTAATGCTTTGTTTTTTATTATTATTATGCTTTTGTGTATGGTTTGTTTTGTGTGTTATTTACAATAAATTAAGGTTTGATTTTAATTAATCTTTGTTTTGATGCTCAAATGTTTTTAATAAATAGTCATATTATTTAATGCTTTGTTTATTTAATGAAAAGGAAACAATACAACAAATTAAAGGATAATACAACAATACAACAATACAACATATGGCAAAGGTGTTTCAATACAACCTAATGGTTTTCATCATTTAACCAATCCGTATTGCTAGGTCCGTCGTCATGGAAAAGTCTTCTTCTCATCACATCCCTTCGTCTATGCTTCCAATATGCCTTTGTTTCAGGAGACATATGGCTCGTATCCATGGCCATGATTTTCATCTCTTTATCATCCATGTCTTTTTCTTGTGCATGCTGCTGTTGAATTGCAAATGTTTCCTCTCGTGCCTTGTTCACTTCATCTCTTTTCAAGTCTCTCTCAATTCTTAGTGAGGTGTTCTTAGCTATTTGCTCCAATAATTGTATACATTCATTGTTCGAAGTGCCCCCTTTCTTGGCCTTTGCCGCCTTTCTCCCAATCGGTCTCGGCGGACGTGGGAGTGGTGACTCCGTTTTCATTGGGGAGTCCAATGGCGAATCGGTTGATGGTGAATCGTGGAGTGACGTCTCATTCAACACAACTGAAGGACCGGTGGGAATAATTTTGAATCTCGAACAATCCTTCACAACTTCCCAACATTGGGCATGGCACCGAACCACATTTGTGCTTGTATGATCTATTAAAAATAAATAATTGAAAGTGCAAGAAAAAAAAATTATTATGCAAGAACATTATACTAATTTGAAATGCAACAATAAAATTAATTATGCAAGAAAATATAGACAAATTGGACATGCAAAAAGAAAAAAAAAATTATGCAAGAAAAAGAAATAGAATATGCCAAAAAAAAAAAGTTACATTAAATTGATGAAAATGGTATTATAAATATTTTAGCTCATCGGATAGATTTTGACCGCTTCGAATGTTCTCCCTTGCTTTTGTCAAGGCATTTCTCAATTTGCCTAACTCTTTATTCAGAAGTTTCCATCTACTAGACAACGCTATTTCGGTCCGAATGGAACCCGATCTTTGACAAAATTCTCCATGAATTTTGCTCCACATCATTGCCCGTGATAGGGTCATGACTAATGTTCACCCAAGAGTGGCACAACGCAATATCTTCCTGAGTTGGCCACGAACCCCCGGTTTCGACAGAAGATGCCATTTGTTTTTTGTTTTTTTAATACAAATGGAAAGTAGTAGAAAAATGTGAGTGGAGGATAAAAAATATTGGAAGGAGACGAGTTTGTATGGAGAATTGGTGTGGGAAGTGAAAAATGTGAGTGAAGAGTAAGAAATATTGGAAGGAGAATAGTTTGTGTGGAGAATTGGTGAGGAAAGTGAATAATGTGAGTGGAGAGTAAAAAATATTGGGGATGGAGAAGAATTGTATGAAGATTTTGTGTGGAAAGTAAATAAAATGGTTAGGTATTTATAGGGAAAAAATACATTATTTTTTGGTTTTTTTTTTTTAAAAATTTCAGAATTTTTCAGAATTTTTTTGCAATTTTTTTAGCAAAAAAAACGAGGACCGTCGGATTTCTGGAAAAAAATCTATCGGAGCGTCCCTGTCGCGACACGTGGCTTTTTACCGTTGGTTGCTGTCAGGGCTGACGTCAGCGCGCGGAGTTTAAATTTTTTTTACCGTTTGCGCGTGTAATTCACGCGCCAACGGTAAAAAAATTTAAATTCTGCGTGCGCTGACGTCAGCATTACGTCATCCAACTCGGCCTCAAGCCCAAGCTGAAGTTGCCCTTGGGCCTGCCAGGGCTCGTGGGACCCAGCTGCTGCCTGGGCTGTCTTCCTCGCGCTGGAGCGACTTCGGGCTCGCCTAGGGGCCCTTTCACCCGGTTTGGGTCCTGCGCTGGGCTCGCTCCAATGAGGCAACCAATCAAGGGACTTGTGAGCATTCAAAAGCAAATTCTATCAATGTAAAACCACAAAAGCAAATGCAATTCTACTCTAATATTCAGTAGTATATTTTCATATTCTGCCTATTTTACAACAGGATTGTATTTAAAATCTGGTAATTTATTTGGTATTGAATCACCGATTTCAAATTCCAAATTGTGTACTTAGCAGTGAAGACAAAAACACAAAACAAAACAAAAGCAGTAAAAATATAAAAGTAGACGTCACTCAATAGAGCAGGTAGGAGACTGAGATGGCAACCAACAAAAACAAAATATTTTTAGAAAAAATAACAGCAAAACAGTAGCATTACAGCTGAAAATCCAATCAAAACTAACTGTATAAAAAGTCAAATCAAACGGTGAAAAAAGATTAATGAAAAATAAAAAACCTTGTACTGCTGCTGAGAGCCTACAAGGAGAACAGGAAGCGCCATCATTATGTTGGAGAAAATAATGCAAGAGTGGAAAGTTTCATTTTACTCTTGCACCCTCATTATGTTACATAGTTTTCTCCTGACCTTCTTCTGAACAGAGGGCATTTTGTGGATTTCCAACATTTTCACGTGAATTCCTCACTTTATGACCACTTTGGTCACCGTCCATTCATTCCCACTTTCTTCTTATCTTTACTCTTTTGGGGCATCTCCATTTTCACGTAGTAGCTTGCTTCTCTCACCATTTTGTAAGCTGATCATCTTCATTCCTTCATTGCTGCATCAATGGCTGCTGCATTAAACCCCATGCTGCATGATGCTTCTTCTTCCTCCTCTTACCGGTGTAGCTATCACTCATTCTTGAGTTTCAGAGGCGAAGATACACGCAAGGGCTTCACCGATCACCTTTATAGGGCTTTGGAGCTGGCAGGAATCCACACGTTTAGAGACGATGATGAAATCGAGAGAGGAGCAGATATCGCAGCAGAGTTGAACAAAGCAATAAATGAGTCGAAAGTATCGATAATCGTCTTCTCCCAAAACTATGCTTCCTCAAGGTGGTGCTTGGACGAACTGGTGAAGATAATGGAACGTAGAAAACATGATGATGGCCATATTGTTATGCCAGTTTTCTATCATGTGGATCCATCCCATGTCAGGAACCAGAGAGGGAGCTTTGCAGAAGCATTTTCTAGACATGAAGAGCGCTTCAAGGAGGAGATGAACAAGGTGGAAGAATGGAGAAGAGCGCTTAAAGATGCAGCAGATCTGGCAGGGATGGCTTTAAAAGATAGGTAAAATTTATTCCCAAAAGTTTCTCACTACTCTACATGGACTTTAATTTGAAGGTATTAGCTTTTTCATTAATTTTGACATATTTTAAAGTAATGGCTAGATTAATTGGGGTAGTGAAGCACTTTTATGACGAATATTTTTATTTAAAAAAAATATCCTATACTCGTATGTTCATTTCAGCTAATGATATCTTATCAAATTAATGCACTCGATCTATGAGGAAAAATTAATAAACATGATCTTATTTTGATATGATCGAAAATTCATAGCTATGAGTCGCAATTTATCCAAGACATTGTTAAAGAGATTGGAAATAAGCTGGATCCGAAGGTATTGAATGTTGCTCCCTATGCCGTTGGAATAGATGATCGCGTGCAAGGCATAAACATGTGGTTAGAAGATGGATCAAATGCTGTTGGTGTAGCTGTGATCTATGGGATGGGAGGAATTGGAAAGACCACCATTGCCAAAGCTGCTTATAACCGCAACTTTGGAAGATTTCAAGGCAGCAGCTTTCTTGCAGATATTAGAGAAGCTGCAGAACAGCCCTATGGTTTTGTTCGCTTGCAAAGGAAACTTCTTTCGGATATCCAAAAGGGGAAAGCAAAGAAAATAGACAACATAGATGAAGGAATAATCAAGATCAAACATGCTGTATGTAACAAAAGACTTCTTATTGTTCTTGATGATGTGAACGACATGGATCAATTTAATGCAATTCTTGGAATGAGAGAATGGTTTTATCCAGGAAGTAAAATTATCATAACAACCAGACATGAACATTTGTTAAAAGCTCATGAAGGTTGCACAATGTTTGAGGTTGAAGAATTGAATGAGTATGAATCACTTGAGCTTTTCAGTTGGCATGCCTTTGGACAACCCCAGCCTATCGAAGGCTACATGGAACTTTCGAGACCTGCAGTAGAACATTGTGGAGGAATTCCATTAGCTCTTCAAGTTCTGGGATCTTCTTTATCTGGGAAAGAAGTAGACGTATGGCGTAGCGCATTACAGAAGTTATGTGAAATTCCTAATGTCAAGATTCAAAAAATTCTTAGAATAAGCTATGATTCTCTGCAAGATGATCATGACCAAAATATATTCCTCCATATAGCCTATTTCTTCATTGGAAAGGAGAAGGATTTTACAATTGCAATACTGGACAACCTTAATTTTTACACAAGGATTGGAATTCAAAATCTAGTTGACAGATGTCTAGTAAAAATTAACAATGAAGACAACAGGTTGAACATGCATCACTTACTTAGAGACATGGGGAGGGGAATTGTTCGCGAAGAATCACCTCAAGACCCGGGAAGACGTAGTAGAGTGTGGCATAATGATGCCTTTAATATTCTGAGAAAAATGACTGTAAGAACAACATTTATTTTATTTCCTTTATTTTTATGTGTTGTGTGTCTTGTTACTTATTGAATGTTCTGATTTTTTTAACAGGGTACAGAAATGATTAAGGGCCTCATGCTCAACCTTCCTAAGTTGATGCAAGATGAGTCTTGCAAGACATTGTTTAGTAGAAGTAACAAAAAACGATCTCATGTTGAAGATTATGATGGAAGTTTTTCAAGACGTCGTCGACTTGATTTCTTCTCTTGGAAATCCATTGCAAGTAACTTTTCCTCAACAAATTCAGCTCCTGCATCAAATGAGGTGGACTTCAAAACAGAGGCATTTAAAAGGATGAACAATCTTGAGCTTCTCCAGCTCTATAATGTAAAAACCAGTGGAGGTTTTGAAGATTTTCCAAAAAACTTGGCATGGTTGTCTTGGCGAGGATTTCCTTTGAAATCACTACCAGCCAATTTTTGTTTGGAAAATCTAGTTGTTCTTGACTTGAGGAATAGCAGCCTGCAACATGTTTGGAAGGGACACAGGGTATTGTATTAATCTCTCTCTCTCTCTCTCTCTCTCTCTCTCTCTCTCTCTCTCTCACACACACACACACAAATTTATGGATCATTACATATTTTAGAAGCTTGGTATATTCATTTGCTTACTTCTCTTTGAAACAGTTTCTTCCAAGGCTGAAAACACTCAACCTCAGCCATTCACATAGCCTAACGACAACCCCTGACATGTCAGGGCTCCCTAAGCTTGAGAGATTAATTCTTAAAGATTGCATAAACTTGGTTGAGGTTAATGAGTCCATTGGAGACTTAGAGAACCTTGTTCACTTGAACCTAAGAGACTGCAAAAATCTGATGAAGCTTCCAACGAGTATTAGAAGGTTGGGATCGCTTCAGGACCTCATTCTTTCGGGTTGCTCAAAACTTGAGCTTCATTCCAACACAAATGCAACAAATCAGGTAGACTCCACAGTTGGTGCTATGAAGAAATTCAATCTGTTATCAACTAAGTTATGGCAATCAATCGAGTCGTGGATATTGCCAAGAAAAAATCTTGTATCTTTCTCATTGGCAAGTTTACCACATTCAATCGAAAGGCTAAGTCTTGCTCACTGCAATGTAGCAGAGATTCCTAGTGAACTTGGTGCCCTATCGTCATTGAAGCATTTGGATCTATCTGCAACCCCAATTCTGAACCTACCAGGAAACATGAAGGGTCTTATTATGCTCCAGACTCTGTTGGTAGAAGGTTGCGCAAAGCTCCAAGCGCTTCCAGAGCTCCCAGCCAGTTTAAACTCACTGGAAGCAGGTCATTGTACATCATTGAAAAAAGTAACAAATTTACCAAACATTTTCACATCAATGAGTAAAAATCTTTGGGATTGCAATGAATTAGTTGAAGTAGAAAGCTTGTTTGAAATGAAACCATTGAGAAATGTTGACATAGAAATGATTAAAAATTTGGGATTGTTCAATTTGGAATCCAACGAAACCTCTGAGGTCGAAATGATCAACTACTTGACAAATACAACTAAGAAGTGTCGCCTTCAGGTTCTCTCTCTCTCTCTCTCTCTCTCTCTCTCTCTCTCTCTCTCTCTCTCTCATTTATAGTTGTTATGGTTATCATTTCTATTGCCCAAGGGCTAGCTGTTTGAATAATTTGGAAACTAATTAGATTGTCATCCTTAGAGAATATGTTTTATGTTCTAGGTTAGTAATGTAAAAGGATTAAAATTCAATCTAATACACGATTTTAATGATTGAACAATCTTCTCCAATATTGAAAACACAACTGCTAGCTTGTAATTGAACGAATGCGTATATATTTACATATGCACATATGCTCTGCATGGAACAGGGATTGAACGAATGCGGCATATTTAGCATCTTCCTCCATGGGAACAAGATTCCAGATTGGTTCAGCTACAAGAGCTTGTGTAACTCCGTGTTGTCGATTGTTGTACCTTCACATCCTAATCTCAAGATCCGAGGCTTAAACGCATGCATTTTATACGCACGACGCCCCGATCACGAGGATGGTCCACATATGTTCAGTGAACACTTTGTTAAAGTGAGCAATGAGACCAAGGGTCTTATGTGGACGTACTTCCCTGTGGCAATGGGCCTTCCCAGAGAAAACCAAGACATGTTATGGCTAAGCCACTGGGTTTTCAGGGACAATGAACTGGAAAGCGGGGACGAAATACGCGTTTCAGTCAAGTCCGGTTTGTGGGCAAAGGAGTTCGGGATCCAACTTGTGCATGAAGAAGAAAATAAGGGTGAGGATGCTGGATCAAAAAGTGAAGATATAATAACACTTCCTTGGAACCAGAATGTTGATGTGCCAGTCTCAGTTTCAGCATCAAAGTATGAGATGTGGAGGGGCAAATACTTTCTATGCAACCATAGGTATCGAACTCATCAAGCTCAATTCAGAAGGTGCCAGCAGAATCCAGCTTATGGTGATTTTTCATACAAGCCAGGGGAATCCTTTCATTTGAACCGTTCCTTGTTTCACCACGAGGTTGATATAGAAGAGAACCAAATGCAGTTTGTTAGAAAAGCATTGACTAATTAAACCTAGGCCTTTGGCAAATAATTAATAAGCTAGATCAGTTGAATCGATATCAGACACGACCGCAAAAACATTTGCCTCGGAAATGGATATGTAAGTATGTTCTGGACGAGCTTTAAATTTAGTTAATGTTATTTGCTGGTCTTAAATCTTCCTTGGAAATGGATTCAAATCCCGAACCTCTACATTAGTTTTTGTGCATTTACCCTCATTTTATAATATCTAAACTATTCAAATAATCTAACCATTTAAGATATGACACATGGCATGGCATGTGAGTAAACTTTTAAAATTAATTAAAAAAATTAAGGTTCAATTTAAAATCAAAAGAATTAAAATCACAAAATTCAGATTGAAAACCAACTCCCCCTCCCCACCACTACCCACGCCACCATACAAGCTGCCATTTTTCTGGCCAAGCTAACCCTGAGAAACCACAACCAAGGTGTCAATACAAATCAAAATACCATAGGTTATGTTTTTATTGGTCAATTGAGTACATTAAAAAGGACGGTGAGTGGAGAGGTTGATTACTAAAATAATATACCAATCCATTTTGATCTTTCATATAATACTTTACGTTATAAGTGGATAGATTAGTTTTAATTTGTATGTGTTCTTACTAGCCCCCTTTCCCCACCCTCCCCTACCACTCCCCCATTCCTCCCAAGACCCCTCTCTCCCCCAAAAAACAAAAAAACTTGAGTGCTGTTAAATGAACCTTAAAATTAACTGAGTACACCCTATTACCAAAGTATTTATTGAATTACTAATTTACCTAATATAAAATGACCAAATAAGATATATTGAATTGTGAAATAAATATAATTTTAGTAAGTCCACCCTATTTATCATATTCAACCCTAATCAAACGTAGAGAAATTTTCATATTGTTTGATGCTCACGACAAAATCTTATGTTTTTTTGAAGGGGAGATAATTTACACTCCCGGCATTTTAGATATATGTGGGAGCTTCACCAAGACCACAAATCGGGAGACAAACTTTTCCAAATACCAGAGGTGGCATGCATATGAAATGTGGTGTTATAAATCAAGAGAGAAAATGGAGAGAATTGAAGAGGGAATCATGGAAACTAATGTTTTCATTCTTCAGTATATCTGAAGATGTGTGTCATTGTTACAAAGAGAAGGGGGGGTATTTATAGGTAAAGCATCATCTAATGGAGGTGGGCTCCACTATTATATTTACAACACTCCCCCTTGGAGACCACAAATAATATGGAATATGTCTCGTTAAAAACCTTGCCAGTAAAAACCCAGTGGGACAAAAACTGGTCAAAGGAAAAAAAAGTACATAATCATGTGTAACATAAAATTCTATGTATATTGACGCGCGTGCGACACTGCCTCGTTAAAACCTTGCCAGGAAAAACCCAGTGGGATAAAAACCTGGACGAAGGAAAAAGAGTACAGTGTTTAAAGATCTTTATTGATAGCACGCTCCCCCTGATGCTTGGCAAAATATCTTTAAGTCATACTGTTGTTCACCTTTCTGAATATCGTAGTTGACACTGCTTCTGTGAGTCAATCTTGAGCGACACTGCCTCGTTAAAACCTTACCAGGAAAAACCCAGTGGGATAAAAACCTGGATGAAGGAAAAAGAGTACAGTGTATGAAGGTCTTTATTAAAACCACGCTCCCTTTTGTGAATATCTCCCCCTGAAAAATTTATGACTAGCTTTTGTCCAGTAAGCGACCATAAAAATTTTCATAGTATACCCTAAACCCTTGAGCGACACTGCCTCGTTAAAACCTTACCAGGAAAAACCCAATGGGATAAAAACCTGGATGAAGGAAAAAGAGTACAGTGTGGAGCTGAGCTCTATCTGGTCTAGTATACTTCCGGAAAAACATTTAAGGACCAACGGATAAGACTCATAAAAATGCTTCAATACTTTCTTAGTATAAGCAAGAATCTCGTTGTCATAATGCTCGATCGAGACAAATATTTCGCGAATTCTGCAGAAGCTATAATGTGTTGCAATCACATTATAATCAATGTACTCACTGAAGTAATTTATGCATATTAATATTGAGTACAAATTTTGTGCTTCAAGCACATATCCTTTAGGGACTTGCTTTATGCAATGTCAATCCTCTCAACGGATTTTGTTTAAAAGGGGATTAAACTTTATGACACATTATATAGCTTTAACCCAGCTATTTATACATCTTTAGGGAATCGCTTCTGGCGATATGCTCTGTGCATTTAATGACCCTTAAAGATAATATGTTGGTCTCCGTAATTGTGTAATAAGAGGGGGCACAATTGGATCTGTAAATATGGAGAAAACCCAACATTCCTTGTTTCTGCCAGAAACAGTGTGTCATACAAAGTAGGTATATTCCCTTTTATTCCGAACACCCAAGTATAAATTTCAATATTAACAGATTTTGGGGTTCGTATTGTGGGTTTGTTCTTTCACGTTCATTCTCATTTATAATGGAATTACCTCGTTCCATTTTGGCCAATGATATTGTCGACATTTAATAATTGAACGTGGTTCCAATCAGCACAGCCCATTGATGATTTGAGTAGCTACTCCAAAACCCAAAATTGTCATTCATCAATTCATAATCTCACAATTCTCATGTGCATGCGCATGCATCAATTATAAGCATTCCTTTGCTTTTGGGTACCCAAGCCACTTCATGGGGCTTTTATTATGTGAGAATGTGGACTACAACCTCCAATGGAGCGTTATTTTACAGTAGGGCGTGGATAATCTCTATTTAGAGAGTTGGAACATTTAGAACTCATATATCTGTCATGCTGCAGGCATGCCACAGATTAATACATACATGTCAATTAATTTCTGGGACTTTAACCCATATAATTTGCTACGCATTAAGCGTGCATAATATCAATATTGACATGTCAAAGGATTGTTCTTTCGGGACTTCAATCCATATCATTTGCTACGCAACATGCGTGCACCCATATATCTGTCATGCTGCAGGCATGCCACAGATTAATACATACATGTCAATTAATTTCTGGGACTTTAACCCATATTATGGGACTTTAACCCATATAATTTGCTACGCATTAGGCGTGCATAATATCAATATTGACATGTCAAAGGATTGTCCTTTCGGGACTTCAATCCATATCATTTGCTACGCAACAGGCGTGCATCATATTGATCACTGCTATACCCATATTCTGTTCTTATGGTACATTAATCTGTGCAGTGTATTATCAATGTATCCAACTTGCAATCTGTAAAATTTGCATTAATAATTCATGGATACATACAAGCCATTCTTTTGGAACGGACTTATCTTCCCATTTGGTTACCTTTCAAGATAAAATATCAAATAAGTATATAAGCAAAAAATAACACAAGTATTGCTTACATCCTTAGGTGGGAGAAACTTTTCTCAAGTATCATTCAAGCTTGTATCGGCCCAGTAAATGTAGCGCTTGATGATCTAGTTATATCCTGCAAGAGTAAAATCACAACTCTTTTCTCTGTCAAAAACAAATAATCCTCAGAGAGTTACAAAAAGAGAAAAAAATGCAAAAAAAAAATTGTGATATTGATTGCAAGAGAAGGTAAGCAATCAGGGAAGGAAGCTGGTGGGAGCAGACAATAAGCTCTCATATCTCCTAGTCTAGAAGGACTTCCGGAGATTAGAGCATAAGATCGCCTTCACAGTTTCCTGATGTAGCGGAAACGTGATCAGGGATAGTCTTGCTTCCTGAATGGATGATCAGAGATAGTCTTGCTTCTTGGGCATATTAAGTGCTCACTGATAAGAAGAACAAGTAGATATCGCATCACTAGGTATGGAGTAAACTGGATGTCTTCTGCAAAGAAAATTTCGTTAGTAACACATTTATACACAAATACAATGAATAGGTAGAACCGGTGAATTTCAAATTAACCATAAGAAAATTGCGAGATTCTCGGGGTACTTTTGAAAAAGTAGCTCCGTGAAATCCGTAAAGCAAGATCAGCTTTGACGAAAATAATACTTGAAAACGCCGAAAGTGCCGACAGACATTATCAGAGGCCACGTGAAGTTTTGGACTCTGGGAAAGAAAAAGATAATATGGGGATCTGAGATAATATTGGGATCCTGGAAACTGTAGCCATATTTCCTCCTATAGATATGGCCTTTGCAAAACTTGATTGGAGCAACTGCGTTTCAACTTGCTCCTTGCCTGTTATAATAATTGCGCACATTTTTAAAATTTGCACATGTGGTTTTTACATCTTTTCAAAATGACGGTTTGGAACCTTGTGCCTTATAGGTTCAAATAACCACATCGACTCTCCCAAATTTCATATTTCAATGGGAGCCCGGAACTTTTGGCCTGGGCTAAACACAAAACTTAGAATTTATTTGCCCTTTTCAAAATAGACATGAAATATGAATTGAGTAAAAGCCACGCTAATATCTCATATATTTGAATCCATGTGCTTCCGGCCCAGATATAACAAAATATGTGGGGAGTCTCAATTCATCATTCTCTTATGCCAAAGAAATATGTGGTGTACCACAATTTGCAATAATACCTCAAGGGTTGTCCATTTAATTGTTGGAACTTCAGGTTCTCAACACTGTTAGATTTTGAACTTCAGGTCAAAATCACATATTCTCATGGTATGGACATTCAATCCCCTTAGATTTTGAACTTCGGGCCAAAATCACATATTCTCATGGTATGGACATTCAATCCCCTTAGATTTTGAACTTCGGGCCAAAATCACATATTCTCATGGTATGGACATTTTTACAATTTTCTGTACATATTTCTGGACTTCAAGCCCTTACATAATTGTCCATATTTTGAGGAACTTCTGGCATCTCATTTAATTGCTTATCCATGAGTTTAAGGGACTGCAGGTTCCCTTTTGAATGGTGATAGTTTACCCAAAATGGTAAATATTTATGCATACATCACAATTCATGTATACGGCACTATTCATGTGTACAGTACATTTGCCAGTACAGTTATCATCCATGTGTACGGCATTATGAACCAATACGGTACTGTTACATCATTAAGGAACCCCAGGTCCTTATTTACATGTTGGGGATCAAGGACCCTCAAGTCCAATCACATGTTTACAAAAATAGTACCGGAGAGACTGCCAGCTCTCATATTAACATCATCATCAAGGATCTTCAAGTCCTGATGTAATTGTATGATGAGGATCAAGGAACTTCTGGTCCTGATCTATATACTGTAAAAAAAAAACTCATCATACAGCACATTTAGTCCATAAAATAAATTGCTGGTAAATAAATTACTGGTATGGACGATAAACCCGCAGCACACTTTAAATAAATGTAAATGTGCGGTAAATTAAATTCATAAAGTTAAGGTGCTTGTATGGGCATTAATTCTGCTCCATACATTTAAATAAAAGTAAAGGCGTGGACGATAAACCCGCACCACCCTTTTAAATAAATGTAAATGTGCGGTAAATTAAATGCATAAATTAAATTGCTTGCTGTATGGACGTTAATCCCGCACCATACTTTAAATAAAATTAAATGTGCGGTAAAGTAAATTTTGCTTGTATGGGCACTAATTCTGCTCCATACATTTAAATAAAAGTAAAAGCGTGGACGATAAACCCGCACCACCCTTTTAAATAAATACTGTTGTATGGGTAATAAACATACACCATACAGTAAATAAAATAAATATGCGGTAAAAGTAAATTTGCAATAAAGTAAAGGTGCTTGTATGGGCACTAATTCTGCTCCATACATTTAAATTTAAATAAAAGTAAAGGCGTGGACGATAAACCCGCACCACCCTTTTAAATAAATACTGTTGTATGGGTAATAAACCTACACCATACAGTAAATAAAATAAGAAAAATGTTAGTATTAGTAACGGCCTCCCACTGATAATATGTTTAGTATTACCAAGGGGCCATTTTTGTTAATGGTTAGTAAAAGAAAAGCAGATAAGTATAATAGGAAATAATAGGGAAGATAAGGGAGCAGAGATCTTTTCGCTTATGCTCTTGCTAAGTGATCCCCCTTTTTTTTTTTTTTTTTTTTTTTTTTATTGTTTCGGTGGGTTTTCACATGTGCAGCAGAATAGCACAACCTATGCTATGGAGCTCCACGTGAGTGATCTTTTTCTGAGTGCCCTTGCTTTTTCTGAGTGCCCTTTCTTTCTCTGAGTGATCTTTTTCTTTCAAAAGCTTCCAGTGGGTATCTTCTCTTTCAGTTCCGTCTTCCAATTGACCAAAGTCATTAGCCCCCCAAGTGAAAAGCGATCCGTCTGAGGCTACAGCGGCTGTGTGCTCGCGGCCACAGGCAATGTCCAGCCATCGCGAATTGGCCCCAGCCGTACATCCAAAAAGCTCGGGCTTGAGCTGCTTTGGGATCCTCAATTGCCGCTCCTTACCATTGCGACCCGTCTGCCCAGACTAGTTATAGCCCCACACGTAAATTGCACTCTTCGTCGGAATGCTCACTGGTCGGTTTCGACCCAATAGTTCATCTATGTCCATTTTCATGTATTGCCTGCCCCTGAAAAGAGTCAAACTCAAAGAGGAGCAACTGTTCCCTTGACAGCATTTCTGTGGAGCTCTGCAACTGCGAACCCATTGACCTGGGTAGCTCCGAGGCCGACGACGTCAACCAAAACATCATCGAGGAGACCAATCGAATCCTGGCCGAGATCCGATCCGACTCCGACCCCAACGACCCGGATGAGCTGACTCAGACCGAGATCAACCCCATACACTCTGGACCCAAGATCGCGAATTGGGACAAAGAGCGGAAGGCTTGGCTTCAGTCCAACCTTGAGTTCCCGACCTTGGTTTAAGAATCAGGACGATCGGAGGTCAGACAAAAACGGCGGAAAGTTCCTGAGTTTGATTTGATGGTGGAGGAAGGTGAGGCAGCGTGCTGGAGGTCGAGTTCGTTGGAAATCCATGGTCCACTGGCAGTTCCTGATCAAGAACACGCCAGCGTTGAGCCCCGTCCAACTGTGCGTCTCCATGACCAAGTGGGCCAAGCCGTGGATGACGAGGTTGTGGTTCTTGTACCAGTCCAACGACGACGAGGTTGTGGTTCTTGTACCAGTCCAACGGGAGCTTGAATCTCCATGTCGGTGGGATGAGGTGGCCCATGCAGGTCTCGGAAGAATTGCGATGTGAGGTGGCCAAGTAGTTGCAGGGTTGTGGGTGTGATTAGCAAAACAGCAAGGGGCGAAGAAGATGGAGATAAATTGCTAAGAACACCCATTTGGTGTTTGTTTTCTGATTGTGGCATGTTTGAGGTTTGGCAGAGAAGCTCTGTGTGGCCTATCAGCTCTGTGAGGGAGTGACAAAGAGAGAGAGAGCGTTGAGGCTCTGAATTTGGAGATAGAGAAATCGTGCTGATAACGTGTTATAAATCAAGAGAGAAAATGGAGAGAATTGAAGAGGGAATCATGGAAACTGATGTTTTCATTCTTCAGTATATCTGAAGATGTGTGTCATTGTTACAAAGAGAAGGGGAGGTATTTATAGGTAAAGCATCATCTAATGGAGGTGGGCTCCACTATTATATTTACAACATGTGGCTGTATGTTATCCAATATTTTTAGCTCAGATGTTCTGTATGGGTCAGAATCATTAGATAATGGGCTCATCTTGGCTTGGCAATTTCGTTTTACCGAAATTTTAATGGAACTAATATTATGAAGATTCTTATTTCAAATCCTGAAAAGAGAGATAGATAACAGAGTCTTACAATGGAGATGGAATGCCAACGATTGTGCAATATTTTTTTAATTTTAAACAATTTTTCTAATAAAATTTTTATTTTAAACACTTACATCAGTGATGTGTCATATCTTAAACGGTTAGATCATTTAAATAGTCTAGATATTATGAAATGCAGGTAAATGCACGAGAGCTAAATGTAGAGGCTCATGATCCATGCCTAAACTAGCTTAACTAATTTGAAGCAAAAAAAAAAAAGTTTAACATGTCAAGGAAAGTGTGGGTATAGTACAACACAGACAAATGGAAGTTTATGTCAATTTCAACACACAATTGTTTTGGGTAGCTTTTTATTTGTTATATTATATTATATATTTAGTAACTAAAAATAAATACATTATTTATCAGGCTGGGCTTTGGGATGGGGATATCAATACCATTCCCGACCCATCTCTAATAAGGTATTTTGAAGAATCGGGGATCCCCATACCCTTCCCTGTTTTTTCCTGAAATCTCCCCTCGTTAGGGTCAAGGACCCAATGGGCACTCGACCCGATGAGAATTTTTGCCATCCCTACGATGGGGGTAAATTGAAACACAAAACCATGGTCAAAGAGGTTAAGTGGACTACTTTAACTTTAGGGGTTAAAGTGGAATTTGACCGAAGTTTTAGGGTGCTACAGTAAATAGGCTATAATAAAAATGGAAACTTATATAAAGGCTTGTAATTCAAATGGTTAAAACCTTTTATTCTTATATTCGAGGTTGTAGGTTCGATTTCCTCCTTTCCATTCACTCGCTTGTAAAAATTTAAATAAAAAAAAAACTTAAATGAGAGGCCCAAAATAACATACCCAGCCCACCCGACGCATAACCCTGCACGCATAACCGCCCCTTCACGCACCCGTGAAAGAAAAAAGAAGAACTCGCTCGCTCGCTGCTGCACTCACCTTCAAGGCTTAATTCAAGCGATTCAAGCTCCTATATTCGTGAGGTAATCTTCTTTTCATCTCTCAATTTTTTGATGTTAAAATTAGGGGATTATTTTTTGGGTTGATGAAGTATCAATTAGGGATTTGCAATTGATACTTATGAATTATCAAATAGGATTTGCAATTGATTTTGGTGTTCTTGCTTATATGAATGATCAAATTGGGATTTTGATGAATTGATTAGTTGCTGAAATGCTGTTTTGCTGGTTCAAGATGTGATAAAGGCCTAGTTTCTGATTTAAAATTAATGACATTTTCTGGATTTTGAAGTCAGGTTAGTTTTTGTAATGGTTCGAATTTTTTTGGTTCATGTCTCATAATCGTAGCTGGTAATTGGGCTCTTTTGTGTGGGTTTTAATTCTTACTTTTGTTAAACGTTGAAGAATAGGGGAAGAGAGCTGAGTATAAACAATTTTTCTTTCGTTTTTGAAAGAAGCATGCCAGGGAAAGAGGGTGCAAAGAAAACTAATTTTCACGGAGAAAAATGTGGTGGTGGGTGGAAATGTTAAACATTGCTATAATAAATGTCTTGCGAAGTCCTTTTGGATGGATTAGTACGCTTGCTTTTCATCAAAGAAAAGGTTCTTGTCTCCTTATGGCTTCAGGAGTTAATTTAATTGTAATAAACTAGTTAATTTTCACTTTACTCTGATTTTTGGAGTATTTATCTTGATTATGGTCTATTATATAAAAGTCTTTGTACAATTTATGCCCAAGGCGCCCCGTTGCAATTTCCAAGATATGGCCATTTGTAATTATTGTGTATCTGCAACAAAAAGTTAACCTAATTCAGGAAGGTAGTTATAGTCCTTGCATATTCCATGTTTCTTATTTTGTTTTGTTATTTGATAGATTGCTGCTGAAGGCATATCTTATGGCCAGCACTGGTGGAAAAAAGGAGCTTGAATGGATAGAGAGAGTGAGATCAGAGGGAGCTGTTCCACTTCTTGATGCAGAAAATTGCCGAAATGGTTGGTCTTCTCCACCTGCGGACAAGTTTATGGTTAGAGGTCCTGAGTACCTGTCAAACAGGGTTAAAGTTCCTGCTGGGGAATACCTTCTAAAGCCTCTTGGTTTTGATTGGATAAGAGGTTCTACAAAAATTGGGGAGGTCTTAAAACATCCAAACAGTCGTGTGAGAAAGGCTATTGAGGATGAGTGTCTGACAGGTGATAAGCCTTTTGTTTGGGCTTTCAATCTACAAGTTCCTAGTAAGGATAATTATAGTGCTATAGCATATTTTACAACCAAGGAACCTATTCCTGAGGGGTCTTTGATGGACCAGTTCTTAAAAGGTGATGATGGGTTTAGGAATTCAAGGCTTAAATTGATTGCCAACATTGTGAAGGGTCCTTGGATTGTGAGGAAAGCAGTTGGGGAGCAGGCCATATGCATAATTGGGCGTGCCCTTTCTTGTAAATATTGTGTATCAGACAATTTCTTAGAAGTAGATGTGGATATTGGATCTTCCATGGTTGCAAGTGCAATAGTTCATCTGGCATTTGGTTATATAACAACGCTGACTGTTGACCTTGCCTTTCTCATTGAGGGCCAAACTGAATCAGAGCTACCAGAACAAATCTTAGGTGCTGTAAGGTTCTCTGAACTAGACCCTGCTGTGGCTAGGGCAACTGAACCATCTTCTAGTAGGAGTGCTGGCAATTTGCAGTCTAATCTGCCTACGCGATTATGGAAGTCAATAGGGCAGGGGTTTTCCCACATGCTTCATCCAGGTACCCAAGAAAATGGCTCTAGCTTGGGCTCAGCACATGGTAATGGGATTGGGGATCATGAAGGAAATTCAGAAGAACCTAAGAAATGGTACGTTCTTCTGTCTAGCGGTCCCATTGAGATTTCTTTTTTCCTTTTTCATTGTGAACAGTTGATCTTTGGAAGAAAGGTAGTGGAAATGCTTCCTTATGAAATAATGAACTTGAACTTGTGTTGGATTCAGATATCAAAAACTAAATATTGTATTGTGCAAAACAAAAGTACTAATGACATCATTTTATTTGCTTCCATGCATTATATTTTTTTAAAACTCAGATGCATGCTTTTGAATAGATATTCATTTTGTAATTTAGAGAAAAACATGGACGTTGGTCCTCTGGATCTACCAGGCTCTCTTGCAAATGGCAAACTGGGCCTGTCTGTTTTTTATATGTTGAGTAGTTGATGACAGGACGTGAAGAAACTTTCCTTTATTTTATTGTATTCAATTTTTCATGTCCATTATGGTTAATCTTACACATCCTTCTGCCGATCAAAAAATTATTAGCACTCTTGATTGCTTTTATTTTTATGTACGTTTTTTTTTTTTTTTTTTTTTCACATGAGTGTACGTATCTGATTCATTGATTGACCTATAACATTATATGAATACGTTATATCTGCAGATAATCAAATGAAGTGTGATGACCATGAAACAAAGTGATTCAGAATTTTTTGAAGTGGCAAGAATCCAACTTTCTCTGTATTGACTGCTTCACTGGTGTCATCTGCTTGTCTCTGGGCTGTTGGGTATACCAATGATGCCAAGAGCTAGCTTTGCTACCCCGGTGTACTCTATGCCCTTGGGTGGGCACTGATGTCCAATTGGCAAGACATATTGATGTCCAATTGGCAAGACATTCAGATTATCGGCCTCTTAATTTATGTAGGTAAAACTCTTCTTTCTTTTATTTTATATTTAAACGAGTATATATTAAATAGTGGCCCTGTGTGTAGAAATCTATAGTAAAACTTGTTAGATTCCACTTCATTGAATTTCTGTAACGATTGAACAAAAGCAATTGGTGATTATGGACCGTTTCTTCTTTTCTTTTCTTTTGTTTTCTTATTCAGAATCATCACAAGATGATGCGCCTTTATCTTTCCAATTATTTTGGTTGGAATACAATTTTTGTTAAAATTTCAGTTATTCTCAGCTCCTGTACCGTAGCGGCATCGTATGATTTGCAGCACTTTTTTTCCTGACTCAAATGGTTCTAAGAGTTTTAGGATTTTCCATTTTTAGTTGTGAGCAAAATGGATTCTATACGACAGCAAATGGAGTTCATCTAACAAATTTAGTCTAAATAGTGGTAGGAAAATTAGTTAAGATTAGGTTAAATCAATGTTCAAAATTCGAAATATAATGCATGCACATGAGGTTCTGTATTGGATTCTCTCATTTTTCAATATTGCTTGTATTAGAAAAATAAAAATGAAAATGAAAAATAACAAGTAACGCATGCAAACTGCAAATTGCATTTTTTTTCCCTGGCAATCAACAACGTACGGTGGATATGTATGGGAGGGAACGTTTTCATGATTTTTTATATAAAAAGTTCTTTTATTTCTCTTCCTTTGTTGAAGCAAGCGCAAATGGCTTCAGTCAAGATTTCCTAATCAACTTACTGAAATCTTAGCTTTATCCAATTTCACCACATTGCTCAACTTTCAAAAAAAAAAAAAAAAAGGCTTTTAAATTTTTATAGAACCTGTAAAACAGAATTTTCAATGGATAAAAGACATTTGCTGTTTATTTTTACTATACAAACAATGGAAAATTCTACAAACAATACTCTACTTTAATATAGAAAATTCGAACTCAACTGCAGAGTCCGCTACAGAATAGGCAGCAACATTCGCTTTTCCTCTCAATATGCCTTATTGGAATGGCCTTATTGGAATGTTACATTGAAGAATTCCAGTACCGAGTAAGAGGTTGCAGGGTGGTCCATTTTAAGCCAATTTCGCAAATTAAAAACGGTAAACCACGATAGGTATATAAGCTCCACACCAGTGTAAAAAGTATTCAATCACTCTCCTTCTTTCCCTCTCTGTGGGGGCTCGCAATCAGCCAAGAACAAGAACTGAATCGCTTTAAAGTTCAAAGCTCTCACCCTATCAACTCCCTTCTATCAGGTTTGCTTCTTCTTCTCCGTACTCGTCTTAGGATTTCGTTTCTTTATCCACCATAAATGGATTCCCAAGAAGCTATTTTTTCGACGTTCGCGTGTCTCATGAGGATGATGGTTTCGTCTGGTTTTGATGCCTGGTGTAGGGTTTCAATCTTAGGCTTACTTATAGTTTTCTTTAGGAGACGCTGGGGATTAAATTTGAAAAGAAATAAAATTCGTAACATATTTAAGGGATTTAACATGGAAGGAAGGTTCGCAAATCGAATTTGGCTCTTTCCGTGTGCTCGCCCATCTATTGGAATTTTGAAGCTTCTAGGGTTTCATATGTGTGTATATATATTTATATATATGTATGTATATATGAAGATTGGACGAAATGTTGAATTTGAGAATCTGGGGAATCAAATTAAGGGTTCTCTGCCGAAATTAGCATTTCTAGTCATTCAATTTCTTCGTGCTGTCTTAGAAATTCGAATTTTCATGGAATTGCTGATGGGACAGAGTATGGTTGATATCAAGGGTTTTGTTGGTATACAACGTTTCTGCTTGGGTGATATCGGAAGTTGTGTCTCTGTGATTTTTCATTTTCTTCTATATTTGTGTCTATAGTATGGCCACTAAGGAAGTGAGAAGGGCCACAATGAGACCAGAAAGTTCAGTTTATACTCGACCAGTAGGAGTATCTTCAAAAACTGTTTGCGCCTATTGGATTGCTGGAAGGTGCACTAAGAAGTTCTGTAGGTTCCTGCACACAAGTGCACCATCTACACTGGCGAACCCTCACATTTCAAATCTGAAGGCTATTCAGAAGGGCAATGCATACAATGCTACTCAGAAAAGCAATGTTGTTCAGAAGTCCCCAGAAAAGGTCTGCAAGTTTTGGGTAGTAGGAAATTGTGTTGAAGGTGATCGATGCCCGTATTTGCATACATGGTTTCGTGGAGCTGGGTTCTCAATGTTGGGGAAGCTCCAAGGGCACAAGAAGGTACTTCTGATTTCAAAAATAAATGTCTTAAATTTGTTTTGTTCTCTGTTTTCTGTCCACAAGAAACTAGAAAAGTTGAAGAGGTTAAGAGGAAAAAATCATTTTGGCTATTACTTTCTGTATTTTATCGATGTTACTTTGTAATTTGTATTATTTTTGGTGATTTTGATTTTCAAAATTATAATTCTCATGCTGCCAAACTCAGTTGTTTATAGAAGATAAAGCTCACATAAAGGCAGTTTTTTTTTTTTTTTTTTTTAGGTATATCGTGATCTCCTTCAAAATTTATGTTTCTGTTTTTTTTTCACTTTTACAGAGAATAGAAAATTCTATATTGTTTTTGTTTATTTGTGAAGTTGGACTATCGTTGTTATGATGAAATGTATTTTAACAGGCTGTCACTGGGATTGCACTTCCTGAAACATCTGACAAGCTTTATTCAGCCGGTACAGATGGAACAGTCAGAGTTTGGGACTGCCGTACTGGTCAATGTGGCAGTGTGATTAATCTTGGTGGTGAAGCAGGTTCTTTAGTTAGTGAGGGCCCATGGCTTTTTGTTGGTGTACCAAATGTTGTTAAGGTATTTGAGCTTGTTCATTTTTAACTTCATTGTTGTACCAAACATTGGTTCAATATACATGCTGATTGTGCGTGATGTTGCAGGCATGGAACATTCGGACAAACGCTGAATTCAACCTGAATGGACCTGTTGGCCAAGTGCATGCCATGGTGGTTGCTAATGAAATGCTTTTTGCCGGGGCACAGGTAATGACCGTAACAGTTCTGCAAGTTCCCAATAATTGCATCACTGGGCTTTTAGATAATCTTCATCCATTTATTAATAGTGCCATTTAACATGAATTATCTGTTTCTTTTAATACTGTGCAGGATGGTGTTATATTGGTGTGGAAAGGTTGTTCTGAAAGTAATCCATTTCAGCTGGCTGGAACTCTGAAAGGCCACACTCAAGCTGTGGTGTGTTTAACTGTTGGGCGCAGTAGGCTTTACTCAGGTTCTGTGGACCAAACAATCAGGGTAAGTTTGTGGCATCTACGAACAAGTTTATCGACTTCTACAATATACTGTTGGCATAGTGTTTGAAACTGAATGTGATGTTTCAGATAAAAATAAAATAGAAAAACTTTGATTCGTAAGAACTTCTGCATTTAGTGTGTAATAGGATGATTTATTATGATCTTCCTGTTTCAGGTGTGGGACCTTGATTCTTTACAGTGTATTGTGACACTAAATGCGCATTCTGATGTGGTGATGTCTCTTATTTGCTGGGATCAATTCCTGCTCTCGTGCTCATTGGACTGCACAATAAAGGTGTGGGTTGCCACTGAAGGAGGCAACTTGGAAGTGACCTACACTCACAACGAAGAACATGTATGCTTTCCTTTCACAAAGCCTTTTCCACTTGTTATGTTTGTAGTTACAGTATTATGGTTGTTAGAGTATAAGGCAGTTAGTGATTCCTAGTGAACTGGGAAAACATGTAGAACATCAATTTTGTGCCATTTAATTGCTTCTCTAAATTTTGTATTCTTATATAAGATGATGTTTCAAAATGTTTTTTCTTTAATAGGGGATCTGTAGAATAATTGAAATGTTTTAGATTTGAATGTATATTGTTTTCAGGGTAAAGGCTAACCTAATTTGATGGTGCTATTGTACATTCTACAGGGTGTTCTTGCTCTTAGCGGAATGCCAGATGCAGAAGCTAAGCCAGTCTTGTTTTGCTCATGCGATGACACTTCTGTTCGCCTATACGAACTGCCATCGTGAGTACATGACACTCAGATTCTTCATGCTCTGATTCTTTTTACGATAAATTCCATTCTCACTTTATTGTGTGGTTATAGATTTTCTGATAGGGGCAAATTATTTGGCAAACGAGAAGTTCGGGCACTTCAGATAGGGCCCAGGGGACTATTTTTCACTGGTGACGCAACTGGTCTCCTGTCTGTTTGGAAGTGGCTGGACCCTGTCCTCAAGGAACTGTCTTCATGAATCATGACTCATTTGTTCAGTTTGTAAGAGCCATTAAGAGCCATTACCATGATGGCGGGGTGGCATTGATGCTACAATTGTAACCATTTTGTATGTAAACTTTGACGATCCTTCAGTTATTCAAACTAGTTTTGGTCATTGCGGTATGGATTGATTTGTTTGTACAGTATAATGTACAGTGAGATTGTTAAATCCAAAAGATGATTAATTCTTCAGAATTCAATTTCACAGAAGTATAATTCTTTCTTTGGCCTAATCAAATCATATTTGGGGAGGGAAAGGGAGACTCAAACTTGGAACTAGTGGGTTTAGGACAATATTGATATGCCTTTGTTTAATTTCTCCTCTAGTTTTAGTCCAAAATGCCATGTACTTGACGGTTGATTATTTAATCCAGAAGAAAAAAAGGGTTAATTAATGTAATTGCGGTTTAAAAGTGAAACTTAATTTAATTGCGGTTTAAAGGTAAAACCAATCCAAATTGGACTATTGCCCACACCCCATTATTCAACACCAATATCAATTATTACCACTAGGGCATTAGTAGGATTGACTCAGACCTTTGGTGTGCTCTCAATAATACCTAGGGTGGTCAGAATTTCAAAAGAAATGATGCCTACCAATGATCCTTCAACAATGGGAAATGAACCATGCGCTTCAACACCTATTGGTCTGGCTACACCAAACCTTTGAAGACAAACAACAATCGTGCCCCTCTTTCCTTAGTCCCGAGTTCAAAACCTCATAATACCCACGCGTGTGAATTTCCCTCTCCCCTTAGGCCCCGTTTGGTTCACAGAACAAATTTGAGGAAAAATCATTTCATATGTCATTTCCCAATGGATGGGAAATGGAAGATTCATTTCCCACATTTGGTTATGCTGGGAAAATAACCGGGAGATAACACTTTATTTCCTTTCCCATGTTTGTTTTGAGTAGGAATGGAAAATAAAGTTTGTACAAATTTTCAATTATACCCATATTAAATTAATTAAATAAATAAAGAATGTATTTAATGATATATTTTAATTCTAAATTGTTAATGGGGACAAAATGGTCATGAAAAATGTGTATTTAATTTGGTTCATTTCCCCAAACTTTCCCATGGGGAGGAAAAACAAAACCCAAGTTGGGAGGATGGCTTCACTTTCTCTCTACTTTCCCATGGGCCAAGCAACGATTTCCCAGACTTGGACTTACCAAACATGAGAAAGTAATTGATTTCCCATCCCCAAGTCTCCTTTCCCATGAACGAAACGGAAACTTTGGCCAAAGAAAAACACCAATTATTGAAACCCATCCATTGATTTCAGACTTTCAGGGAGAGTGACGCAAGCAGCTTTTAGAGAGATCTTTGTTTGTGAACCTTTTAGAAAGTTTGATTAGTTCCTTGTCTTTATTGCTTCCAGTACTCTTGGCACAACTTTGTAAATTTATCATGCTCAATTTATGATTTTTGGGAGTTTCACTATTATGCCCAATATATGATATCAAATTATAAAAAAACATAGGGTAAATTACTCAAATGGTCCTCAAATTTATACCTGATTTACATTTTGGTCCCTCAACTAAATTATTCGTTCAAATGGTCCATCAACTCTATATTATTTGCCCCAGTGGTCCTACCGTCTAATTTTATGTTAGATTTAACCTAATTTTAGGATAAATAATGACCAATTTGCCCTCATATTTAACAAAAATATTGACAGAATGTAACGGTAGGACTAATGGAGCGAATAATATAGAGTTGATGAACCATTTGAACGAATAATTTAATTGAGTGACCAAAATGTAAATCGAGTATAAGTTTGAGGACAATTTGAGTAATTTACCCAAAAACCATATATACAATGGACTTTATAAACACACCCAAAACCCAAAACACTCAACAGAGCATCAAAGTAATTTAATAATCAAAATTAAATTTAACAGGGTCATCTGTCATTTTTTTAAATTTATTTTTAAAAATTAAATAATATAAAGTTTATTTATCTCACTAGTACTAAGAATGGATATATAACCAAATACCTCATTATTTTTTTTTGGTTTTCAGCTAAAATCCGTTCAAACCTTTTTGCTCTTCTCCAGAAATTACTTTAAACCAGCGTGAGTTTTGGGTGGGGGCAACAAAGTCTCTGAAGGCTCAGAAATATATGGTGCGGTCATTCTCTCTCACAAAAGCTGGAACTTGGCCCGTCTCACAAGAGAGAGTTGCAGTAGAAGCTTATCTCGAAGTCAGGAGACTCAGGGCTTCCTGATTTTGTCTCTACTATAAAAATTCTTTCAAGGATCTTCGATGGAAAAAGGGCTTTCGTGCATGTGCATCAAGCTATAAACGCTCCAAAACAGGCCCCCTACTTGATCATACATCTCAATTTTCCTTGTCTTCATTTTGTGTCACTTTTTTTTAATTCTTATCCAGCGAATTTAAATACAAGATACAGGTGAAGACAGGTGCTTTGAATTCAGATGTCATCTTTGGCTACTGGGGCACCCGAACGGCCCCAAAAATCCATATATATATATATAGGAACAAGAAGCATTCCAAAGCCCCCCCAAATAATAATGCTTGAATGAATCTCTATGGATCAAGAAGCCATACCAAAACCAAAACACTGTCGAACTCAAGCCTCTTCCGATGAGACTTTGCTGTTGCCAGGCTTACCAAACCACCTTGCACAGCTCTGCCTTGCAAAAATCAACCCTTCCGTTCTCTTCTCTGTTTGCCGCTCATGGCGGCGCCTTATCTACTCTCCTTCCTTCCCTCCTTTTTTCTCTCTCTACGCCATTCTCTCTCCACCACCACCTCATCACCACCACCACAACCCCAATTCCCCCATTCAGTTCTCCTCACTAGACCCCATATCAAACACATGGACATCTCTCCCTCCTCCTCCCTCCTCCCCTCCTCTCCAACTCCTCCACTGCCACCCGTCCTTCCTCTCCCGAAAACTACCGATCCAATGGTTGTCCGTCTCCGGCCGCCTTGTCCTCGTTGCTGCCACTACCCACCAGTTCACACCAGCGATGCCTCGTCCTCTTGTTTTCCAACCACTGTCCAACCAGTGGTCCTTCGGCCCCCCGCTGCCCGAGCCGCGCCGCTGGTGTGGGGTCGGGACTGTGGGTGGAAAAGTGTACGTGGCTAGTGGGATTGGAACAACTTATAGAGGAGATGTTGCGAGGTCGATGGAAGAATGGGACACTAAGAGAAAGGAGGCTTCTTCGTCATGGGTTAAGAAGGCATGCCTTAAAGATGGAAGGTTTAGCAGGGAGGATGTGGAGGCAATTGGGTACAGAGGGAAGCTATGGATGGTGAATTCCAAGGGCAATGCAGTCAAAGAAGGGGTTGTCTATGATGTGCAGAAGGACACGTGGCAAGTCATGCCTCAAGGCATGCTCGGTGGATGGAATGGGCCAGCTGCTGCAACCATCAATGATGATGGTCATGATGACCATGATGATGATGATGTGATGTATGTGGTGGATGAGAGAAAAGGAGTATTGAACAAGTATGTTGATGAAAATGACTGCTGGGAAATGGTGATGGAGTCGGTTGTGTTAAGAGAGGCTGAGCAAGTTTGTGCCGGGAGGGGGAGAGTTTGCGTGGTTTGTGCTAACGGAAGAAGGATTGTGGTGGTAGATGTCGTGGCGACACCACCGCGAATTTGGGTGGTGGAGCCGCCGCCGATGTTGGAAGTTGTGGCTGTACACATTTTGCCTAGGATGTGTAGGACGGATTGATATTTTAATTGCTCTTCATGATTTAAGAATAGTTTAATATAGCGTGGATATGACGATATATCAATCCTCATAGATCACAATGTGTGTGTGTTTTTTTTTGGGCTAGATAAATATGAAATGGAACTTTTTGTTATAATTCCTATCAAATGCAATAAAGAAAAGAACAATGAAAGTTACTTACATGTAGAGATCAAATGTAGTTTTGGTTCTAATTTCTTTAAGGATTATGTTCTTTAGCTAGTTAACTATTTTACGAAGAAAAAAAAAATGCTCTTAATTTAATGTGATATGGATAATATAAAGTTTTCTTTTTCTAGTAAAAAAAATTCTAAAGTTTGATTCCTTTTAGGGCATGTTTACGTATCAGTAATGGAGAAAGTAAGGAATCAGATAATTTAGGAATCGGGGAACTACTGAATCGGTATGGGAAGAATCATTCCCATTAAGCTGTTTACTAAACATACGAAATTAGTAAAGGAATGAGGTTGATTCCCATTGTTATTGTTTACTAATTTTCATGAATCAGAATCCAAATTAATTTGATTACTAAAATGCCCTACACATTTTCACCACATCACATATATAAAATTCACCCAAAACCAAAAGCTATAGGAAAAGGGGTTTTGAATTAATGAGTAAGAGGGATAGATAGATAGATGGAGTGACTTACATAGTTTCTGCTGCTCCAGGGAGGCTGTGTTGTAACGTTAAGGGTTTGAGTTGTTTGAACTCCTTCTGGCGTGTATTTTTATTTTTTTTAGGGTTTGAGTTATTTTGGAATTATAGTAAAGTGGTAAGGGTATTTTTGGAAGTTAATAAGAGAAAGCAGGAATGGGAATCGTATCGACTAGTCCCCCCTAGTCGATCTGATACCTAGTTTTGAGGGAATGTGATTACGGATTTTGAGGTGGGGCCCACTTATTTTTTCATTCCTGATTGCAAGTAAACGCAGGGGAAGTCAGGAATGGAAATCATTCTCTTTCCTCCCATACCCATTACTGATACGTAAACATGCCTAGTGTAATGAAGGGCCAAAAAAAATAAAAAGATCCAGAGTTTCTTAATTAGGTAGTAGAGTACTTTTTGGTTTAAAAACGTTTAGGGGAAAGGGAGGCTACTCTATTTCAGATCCAGAGCATATCAAGACCTCTTTGAGAACTTACAAAGGAAATCTTAACCTTTATTTTTTATTTTTATAGATAGCTAATAGAGTATTTTAAAAAAACAATACGACACTATATGTTAATTCTAATGTTTGTTTGGCAAGTATTGAATAAATGTTTTATTTTCTATGTGAATTTTCTCAACTTCAAATTTCTTTTTCTTAATAAGAAAAAAGCAGTTACCCTATTCGAATAATATATGTGGAGAAGAAACCAATCAACAATTCGAAACCAACATGGAAAACAAAATCAAGAACACAAGAGATAAGGTCACAATCGGAACAAACCATAGAGAGATAAGATAAGATCACATCACATGCATTGAAAGCAAGTGAGAGATGCAAAGGCCAAAAACTGAAAAAGTATCTCTTTGTTTTTACTTGAAATAAACTTGACCCAAGCTTGTAAAGTAAGAAATTCCAAATTACAAGTCTCAAGTTCCAACCACTAAAGGCAACAACATCCACCTTTACAAATTTAATATTGCCAACCACTAGCTATAAAGCTTTGTCCTGTGAACCCTATTGACCCGAGAAAAGTTAACCTTTTGTCTTTGTTCATTGTATCGGCAACTAGCTTTTTTGAAGATCATAAAATAAACAGCAAGCAAGTGATTTATATTCTCAACGGGCCTTTACCTTTTGAAGGGCTTCAAAGTTGAAAGCTAAGCTACCACATATATAATTATATATTATTTATGGTACATTAAATTTTGGGCACTTTTTATTATTATTATAAAAAGTGCTTCGCTTTTGGAACATCTGCATGACGATAGGAAGGGCTTTAAAGTGGAAAGATTAGCCGTTCAACTCTCACGATAAAAATTCGGGTCATATTCGAATTAATTTGCCAATTTGTTAAAATATTTATATAATTTGTTTATTAAACAGACCGTATTAATGTGCTCAAAGAAAATGAAAATGGTAACTTCAAACCACACTAAAGGGGCTCCGTTGTAGTACGATATTGTTCGTTTTTGGCCCCCCTTTGCCGTCACGATTTTATTTTTAGGAACTCACAAGTAATTTTTTAGTGGGTTACCCATCTTGGGATTGCTCTAGCTCAAACTCGCTTAACCTCGGAGGAGAGCTTGATTGGCAATTTCATTCGATTTTCAACGGCAAAAGCAGTGTGGGATGCAATTGCCACAACCTACTATGATGGCACTGACACTTCTCAGGTTTATGATCTGAAACGACGAGTCTCTCGTATGCGACAAGCTGGTGGCTCCATTGAAACCTATTACAATACTCTCCAAAGCTTATGGAGAGAAATTGATTTTCGTCGTCCAAATATGATGGAGTATGAAAGTGATATCAAGCGCTATAATGATATTCTGCAGGAAGATCGAGTTTACATATTTTTGGATGGCCTTGATGATCGTCTTGATAAGGCCCGAAGTGATGTTCTTCACATGACTCCATTCCCTACTGTTGACCAAGCTTATGCCTATGTTCGCCGTGAAGATGTTCGACAAGCAGTGATGATGGGTTCATCCGATCGAGCCACTGGTGCTGGCTTAGCGGCCAAGAGTGCGCCTCGATCAGGTCCCCCTACTCGTGCCGGACAGCCCCATAATTCCTCTACTGCAGTCCACCTTCAGATCCAGTCATATGTTACTGCTGCTGGTGCGCCACTTCCTAAAACCATCCCACCTTCCCGTCCCAAGGCTCCGACTGATGGAAGTGGTTGCACGCACTGTGGCAACCTCAAACATACCCGCGACACCTGTTTTAAGCTAAATGGTTATCCTGATTTGTGGGAGGACCTCCGCGCTCACAAGCTCGGAGAAACTGCTAGTAATTCTGGCCGTGCCGCTCTTGTCTCTACCGAACCCCCATTAGCCTTGTTCTCGCAGGTAGATCCTCCTGATAGTCCCGCGCTTCCGGATGTCTCAGGTTACTGTGGTTATGCATTTCATACTTCTGATCTACGAGATACTACTGGTTGAATAATTGATTCTGGTGCCACTGATCATATGACCTTTGATCCGAATGATTTTTTGCACACCACTACACCCTGCCGCACAAGTATTACCAATGCAAATGGAGTTACCTATCCTGTGACAAGGGCCGGCACTGTTGCCCTTTCACCTTCTCTGTCCCTTTCTAATACTCTACTCGTTCCATCTTTGTCCAATAAATTAATGTCTGTGAGTCAGGCAACTGAACAACTAAATTGTTGTGCACTAATTTATCCCAATTTTTGTTTACTACATGATATTCTTACCAAGGAGATCATTGGGCGTGGTACTAAAAGAGGGGGGCTGTACTATGTGGATGACTTCAGTATGGGACATGCCAATAGTGTGAAGCATCCGTCTGATGACAAGCACCAACAAATTTGGCTCTGGCATCGACGTTTGGGGCATCCATCTTTTGGTTATATGAGACACTTATTGCCCGAATTATTTTCTGTATTTAAGGACTCAGATTTTAAATGTGACACTTGCATTCTAGCCAAGAGTCATAGAGCATCCTATCCTTTAAGTATGAATAAAAGTACTATTCCTTTTGCTTTAATTCATTCTGATGTTTGGGAACCCTCACCTATTTCTACTCATTCCGGTATTCGTTGGTTTGTCACATTCATAGATGATTGTACACGGATGACATGGCTTTATTTGATGAAAAATAAGAATGAAGTGTTTTCCCGTGTTCCAATCCTTTCACAAACAGATGGAAACACAGTTCAATGCTCGAATACAGATTCTTTGCTCTGGCAACGGTGGAGAATTTGTTAATCATGATTTTCAGACTTACTTCCAGACACATGACATTATTCATGAGACAACTTGCCCCCAGACACCACAACAAAATGGTGTTGCCGAACGGAAGAATCGTCATCTCCTTGAAACAGCCCATGCTCTTCTCATTGGTGGCCATGTTCCTCGTCATCACTGGGATGATGCTGTCGTCACTGCTGTCCACCTTATCAACTGCATGCCATCTGGGGTCTTGAACTTCAAAACTCCATTACAGGTGCTCGCGCAACACGGGCTTCTGCCCTCTGTTTTGGTGATTACCCCTCGCATTTTTGGCTGTGTGGCCTTCGTTCATCTCCATAAAAATCAACGAAGCAAACTTGATCCATGTGCGTTTCGTTGTATTTTTTTGGGTTATGCCACTCATCAGAAAGGCTACCGATGTTATCACCCTCCTACCCGGTGAACCTATGTCACTTTGGATGTCACCTTTCTAGAATCAGATATGTTCTTCTATGACCCAGCATCAAATTCTACTCTTCAGGGGGAGATACTGAGTAAAGAGCTCAATTGGAGCAGCTTGGAACATGAGGATATTCATCTATGCACGAAGATTGCTCTCGGCCAAGAAACAATAACAATCGATCGTCCCGAGTCTGGCACGTGCGAATGCTCTCTCCCAAACAACGATCAATCGCCTAACCCTTGCGAAGATGTTTTTGATTCGAGTTATACTCTTACAGACAACTCAGAACAACAAGATGAAGACCCCCCCTCTCATTCAACAGTACCAACGAACCAATCTCCTGAGAATATCTTTGAGGTAAATACTCCTACTAGACTTGTGCATTTAGAGGATAAAACTATTGGATATCAGTTACCTTTCAGGCAAAATCGTGGGAAGCCACCAAACCGTTATTCACCTGATATTGACAAGAAATCCAAGTATCCAATTGCAAATCATGTATCCACTGAGAAGCTGTCTGAACCACTCAAGGCTTTTGTGCATCAGTTGTCTGCTATCCATATTCCAACCAAGGTCTCTGAAGCATTGAAAGATCCTAAGTGGGTCCAAGCTATAAAAGAGGAGATGAAAGCTCTTGAAAAAAATTAGACTTGGACATTGGAGACTATACCACGAGGAAAAAAGACTATCAGATGTAGATGAGTGTTTACTATAAAACATAATGCAGATGGATCTATCGAGCGATACAAAGCAAGACTTGTAGCAAAAGGGTACACACAGACCTATGGTATAGACTATGAAGAAACTTTTGCACCAGTTGCAAAGTTAAACACCGTCAGAGTCTTATTGTCCCTTGCAGCTAATTTAGATTGGCCACTACACCAGTTTGATGTAAAGAATGCTTTTCTACATGGCGAACTCACGGAGGAGGTGTACATGGACATTCCTCCTGGATATAATACTACTCAGAGTGGAACAGTTTGCAAGTTACGAAAAGCATTGTATGGATTGAAACAGTCACCACGTGCATGGTTTGGACGGTTCACCATGGCAATGAAGAACAATGGTTTCAAACAGTGCAACTCAGATCATACTCTTTCTTGAAACATCAAAAAGGGAAGGTAACATCATTAATAATCTATGTTGATGATATGATTATTACTGGGAATGATAAACAGGAAATATCACAGCTACAAGACTATTTAGCTACTGAGTTTGAGATGAAGGATCTAGGTGGACTCAAGTATTTCTTGGGAATTGAGGAGGCTCGATCGCAGCAAGGCATATTTCTCTCTCAAAGGAAATATGTCTTGGACTTGTTGACGGACATAGGAATGCTAGATTGCAAACCTGCGGACACTCCTATTGTTCAGAATCATCATCTTGGAGAATATCCGGATCAAGTTCCAACTAACAAAGAAAGATACCAAAGGTTAGTGGGAAGATTGATCTATTTGTCACATACTTGACCAGACATTGCTTATGCGGTGAGTGTTGTCAGTCAATTTATGCACTCTTCAAGTGAAGACCACATGAATGCAGTTCTTCGGATACTTAGATATTTGAAGTCTGCACCTGAAAAAGGACTTATGTTCTCAAAGCATGGTCATCTAAATATTGATGGTTATTCAGATGCAGATTGGGCAGGTAATGTAACAGATAGAAAATCCACATCGGGTTACTTCACATTCGTGAGAGGTAATTTGGTGACATGGAGGAGTAAGAAACAGAATGTAGTAGCTTTATCCAGTGCAGAAGCCGAGTTCAGAGGCATGACTAAAGGGATTTGTGAACTTCTTTGGTTAAGAAAGTTGCTTACTGAACTTGGGTATAAACCTACATCCACAATGAATCTCTTTTGTGACAACAAGGCAGCTATAGCCATTGCACAAAATCCGGTTCAACATGATCGTACTAAACATGTTGAGGTGGATCGACACTTCATCAAACAGAAGCTTGAGGCTAAAGTGTTTCAGTTTCCTTTTGTGAAATCCGAGGATCAATTGGCGGATATTTTGCCAAAGGCAAATTCCAGTAAAGCATTCCACAATTCACTGGATCAGTTGGGCATTGACGACATCTATGCACCAACGTGAGGGGGAGTGTTGGCGTGACTTGTGGATATTGACTTACTTTCCTTACACACCAAGAATTCCTATTATAATTGTAATTGATTTACTTTAATTCCTGATTTCCTACTGTAAATGGATTTAGGAATTTATTATTTACTTGTCCATTCTGGTTTTGTTGTATTATAAATATGACCTCCTACAAGGAGAAGAATACACAAAAAATTCCCACAAACAAATATTCTCTCAGAGTTTTCATATTTTAGCATAACATTGAAGACGAACATAGTCAAAATTTTAAATTAATAAAAATGTATGAAGGGTCACAACCTCCATTACATTTCAATTGTAAAATATTCATTAAATTAAAAATATGTTAATTAGAAGAAAGAGTGTGATGTGAGGTCGGGTTGGTTTTACAGGGTAGGTGAATTTTGTAGCGGTGGTGGGAGACGAACGCCAGCAATCATAAGTACTAATGTGAGGCATAAAACGTCTTAAGGTCGAAGTGTCAAATGCTTGCTTTGACTCAATTTAAGATTTTTATAATTTCATTCAAAATTAATATCTAGGGTTGTATTTAATTTTCTGATTGTGTTGAATTAATAAATAGGTATCTAATTCCATTCAAATGCCAGTCTTCCTACTTCTAGGCTCTCAGCAGTACAAGGTTTTTCATTTTTCCTCTATCCCTTACTGTAACTGTTTTATTTGACTTTTTATGCAGTTAGTTTTCCTGTTATTTTTCGGTTGTACTGCTAATCTTTCCCTGTTATTTTTCCAAAACAGATTTATTCTTGTTTGGTTGCCATCCCAGCCTCCTCTCTGCTCTCTTGAGATGCCTTCTCTTATATATGTTTACATGAAATTGTTTATTAATTGCCTTTTTTTGTCATTCGTTAGGAAGGAGGAGGAGGAGAATTTGACCCACTTTTCCATTATGGTGTCACCCCATGTGCTTATTAATTGCCTTTTGATCGAAAGTAATTGTGCCTCAAAAAAAATTTGGCTTTTCCTCTTGAAATTCATTTGTTCTCACCTGCAACCCATCAACTTAATTTTCTATAAATAAAACTCTGACTAGTACCCAACTCAATAAGTTACCTAATCAAACTTAAAATATAACTTATTGTACTTCTTAGATTCCAAAAGTACCCCTCATTACAGTTTATATTTCCTCAATTAATTGTGTTGATTTCTTATTATATTGTTAACTTATTTTCAACTGATTTGGTGTAATTTAATGTTTATTTTTGCCAAATTGGTGGCATTTAATGTTCTTATTTGTTTCTTTTACAGTTAATTTTGTTTCTTTGTCTTCTTTTGGAGTGGGTTTTTTTTTTTGGGCAATATATTCAATTTTCATTAATTCCATCAAATTCTTACCAATTCTCTTTAATTCAATTTTCATTTATAGATTAATGTACTTATTCTTTTAAGGAAAATACTTCCCTCCTTCCCCTTTAAGTAGAACTCCTACATTCCTGCCAATGAAAGGATGATATGTGTGCATAAATTTTTCTTTTTATGTTTTTGATGAATTATTTTTGCACATGTGTCAAACCGTGATTTGCAAGAAGGAGATCCTTCTAGAGAACGAGGCAAGCAATTCAAAATTATTATGTACATATTTTTAATTATATTTTCAAGTATAAGTAAATCATTATATACATAGTCTTAGTGAAAAACAAAAAGAATTATAGCCAAATAATTTACTTATATAATCTAGGTAAATTAGGGACCTGAAAAATATAGTTGCATATAGATAAATAGTGTATCTATATATATTTTTACCTATATAATATAAGTGTAAATAATGTACCTATCTTTTCATTTTAGTTTATGAATTAGGCACCTATATTTTATATCTAAATAATGTACTCTTTTTTTCTACATAAATATGTATCTATTTACCTATCATTAGATATGTAGGTTTTTTTTTTTGGGCATGTAAACCCTAAACACTAAATTGTACTTAATTTTGATGTTAGATCGCTCTGTTATTGTAATGATCCTTTGTGACTAGTTTGTATTGACCTTTTGTGACTAGTGGCTTTTTTGGCTAAATTATGAATGCAATCCCAAAATTTCTATTTAAAAAAAAAGAAAAAAAGATACATAATCTATAAATTTGAAATTTGAGCTTTTTCATAAAAGTTAATAATTTGGTGGGTTTATGTCTAAAATAAAAGAGGAACTATTGTTTCCCAAAGACTAGAAGGCATGAACAAATCCATTTACATACCACACTTCATGCATGATGTTCTATTTCAAAAGGTGACCACATAAAAGTTTGCTTTCATTTTTTTAAGTCTACTTTTGGGGGGGAGGGAGTAGACGACTTTCCTCACGTTTACTGCATTTGTTTTGTTGTAGTTTTTTTTTTTTTTTTTTTTTTTTGAGGGACAAACGGGGTCCCAGAAATCCCCCATGGAAGCTCTGATATTTACCCTTAGAATGTTGGTGGGGGACTTCGCTGAAATGCTCCATAGGTCGTTCATTTGTTCTGTTTTTGCCTGCAACTTCCCGTCGTTTGCATTTGAGTTAAAAGAAGATGTTGCCGTTTGAAACTGTGCGTTTGTATGCGAAAAAAGATAAGTCAGCGTTTTTTATTCTTCAACTTAAACAATATTGAAACTGCCTGCAACCTCTCTATCTACTTTATGTTTTCTATGTTTCACTCCAAAGAAGGAATAAGGTACAACATACCACGGCTGTAGGATGATCAAAATTTTGTGAAATATAGATAAATGCACAATTTATAAATGTAGAAATTTGAAATCCAGAGTAACGGATATGTTAAGAGGGTCTAAAGTTTTATTTCTTCAAATATAACAAAAGAAAAAATTGATCCATAATTTATAATTAAATAGTTAAAAATATTTATCTCTCAGTTAGAAGTCTCATATTGAATTTTCTCTTCCCAATATCATTTGTATAAATAAATAAACGAAGCTTGTAAAGTAAGAAAATAAGCCACTAATTTAATATTGCCAACCATTAGCTAATTTAGAGGCAACAACAACTACTCCAACAACATCCATCTTTACAAATTTAATAATGCCAACCAGTAGTTATAAAGTTATGTCATGTGAACCCTATTGTTGACCCAAAAAAGTTCTTCGAAACTTTGTCAGAAAACTTTGGTCTTTGTTCTTTTATGAAGATCACATAAAATAAACAGCAAGCAAGTGATTTATATTCTCAACGGCCCTTTATGCAAGAGGAGGACCACCTTTTGAAGGGCTTCAAAGTTGAAACTTGAAAGGTACCACATATATAGAATAATATATTATATATGGCTATTATATATGTAGGGTACCTTAAATTTTGGGCACTTTTTATATGTCACCTTTTTTTTTTTTTTTTGGGTTACAAAATGTTTAGGGATAAGGGAAGTTAGGATGGAGATACTAAGGCCTTTTTGAGGATTTATAGAGAGATTCTTAACCTATTTTTTAGTGTTTACAAATTACTCACCAAGATGGATTGTCGGCATCAAGAATGGAACTTAGGCCTTATATGTCACCTTTTTATTATATGTGACGTTGTGCTTTACTTTTGGAATGTCAACATGACAATAACAAGTGCTCTAATTTCTAAAGTGGAAGCATTTGTCAGTTAATTCAGCATATTGTGGGCTTTTGTTTTTGGAAAGAAGAAAATGAAATTAGGCCCAAAGAGAAAATTGGCATTTTATTCAACAGAAGTTAGGCCCAATCACTTATTAGAGCATCTCTACCCATAAGGGCTAAGGCAAGGGCAAGGGCAAGTAAGGGCTGCCACAATTCATGTGAATAGTGGCAGCCTTGTCTTTTTTGGTTCCACCCCAAAAGGCTAGGGCAAGGGCAAGAAAAAAAAAAAAAAGAATATGCAACAAAATATAAATTTGTTATGTATTTATAGGAAAAGTGAATAAAATTGTTATGTATTTATAGGGAAAACATCCATAATTTTTTGGTATTTTTTTTTAAAAAAAATTTGATTTTTTTTCCTTTTTTTTCAATTTTTTTGACTCGCTGACGTCAGCGTGACATCACCACTGACATCAGCGCCCTAGGGCTGAAGCCCAGGCAAAATCTGCCCTTGGGCTTGCCCAGGCTGGTGGGACTCAGGGCTTGCCCGGGCTGCAGGTCGTGCGCTGGAGGGTCTTTTGGGCTGGCAGGGGGCCTTTTGCCCAGGTTGGTGGCATGCGCTGGACATGCTCTTAGGACAAATAAGAGCCTAGAAGCCCAGAACCCTAGGCCCGCCTAAGACTCGCCTGCCTATGCCTTTCTTTTTTTAAGATTTAATTGATGCACTCCCTAATTTCATTTTATACTTAATCAAAATAATGTAATATGTATGATAAACTAATAAACTTCTTGTTTTTTTTACACATGTTATAAATTAAGTTAATTTTTTCAATGTTATACACTATATCTTTTAGTGCCCCTTTTTTGTCAAGTTCAAATTTAATCGTGCAATAAAGAATTTGGAAGATTTTTTGGTACTAATTCTAATGACACAAATTACTTCAATTTTCATGATGTCAATCCTAATTTAGGATAGAAGCAACACATTTTCATAACCTCCTTCCCCTCCAGCCAAAAGATACCCACCAAATTTGTCTCCCTTAGCACCCATCGGAAGCCTCCCACCATCATTGCACCAGACCAAGCACCATCCAATTAATTTTCACGTAATCCTCTTTGGGCTTTTGTCATCTAGCTGGCCGCTACGCTCCATGCTGCCTAGCCTCCCCAAGAGAGCCCTTCTTCATAGGCAAGAGGTACTCCCCTTGTGGTACTTATAGTCATTGGCTACTAATAATATGTGTTGGTTTGCAAGGCATTGCGAATATGTTTGAGTTGAAATTAGTCCTAGATTGAAAAATTAGAGTTCCTTAGAGGTCTTTATAATACTTAGTCTTGAAAATTCTCTAAACAAACGTGTATAGCACGTTCAACAATGGAATCAGAGTTTATATCCTTGGATAAAGCAACTGAAGAAGATGAATGGCTTAGAAACTTCCTTGAGGATATTGCATTATGGTCCAAGCTTGTGATTGCCATTTGTATACACTGTGATAGTATGGCTGCCAAAGCAAGAGCCAAAAACTGTGTCTATAATGGCAAGTCTAGACATATAAGGCGAAGACACGATACGATTAGACAGTTGCTCTCAAATGGAGTAATATCCATTAATTATGTTAGGTCAAAGGAAAATATAGTAGATCCTTTGAGAAAAGGCCTACCAAGATAGCAAACACTGTATGCATCGAGGAGAATGGGTCTAAAGACAATTCAATGAATCAATCCGGGCAGAAACCTAACCTAGTTGATTGGAGATCCCATAGTCTAGGTTCAATAGGAAAACTAGTTGGGGATGATTCAAAGTATTGAACACATAAAATGCCAATTTATATGATAAGTGTGTGTTGTTTGTTGATGATTGAGGGTATGCTTATGCATTTAATGACATTAATATCTTGATATCAAGAGGAATATGGCAGACCATTCTTAATTAATGTCACATATATAGAAGTAAATGTGGGGTCGCATTTTTGAGAGTTGATATGGCTAAAACTCTCTAAAGCTCTTAAGAAAATTGGGATTTATTCAGGACCAAAATGAACACAAACGTATGAATTGACGTGTGTCTGATTAGATATGTGTGAGATATATTGTCTAGATTTAGTAATAGTGGTGAATAGTTCAAGTTCATTATATCCACTACGTCATTGAGTGGACTCGATATATTTTCACTAGGGTAAGTTCAAGTCCAAAAGATACTTCTCCTGATGCATATCATTTCTACTATCTCTTACGTGGTCCAAGCATCATTTGCATTTAAATTTCCATTCAAATGTGGGGTATGTTATGTGTTTGAATACAAATTTCAACTCAAATGTGGGGTATTGTTGGTTTTGCAAGGTATTGCAAATATGTTTAAGTTGAGTTGCTTGTGGGCTTGGCCCTTGGGTCAATGCCTAATTAGTTGGGTCAATGGTTAATTAATACATATTTAATTAAAATCGATTAGTTAATTGAATATGAGTTATTTATTTATTTATTTATTTGAATTATTTTTAAAATTCAAATATCAGATAACGTTTTTGTCTGATTGGGTTTGTCCTTGTCTGATACCTGTTGGAACAAGTATTAGCCACTCTATATAAACGCAAGCCCTAATTATGTATTAAATACATCAAATTCACAGGGGACATTCATATCGTCATTCATGTATGGCCTGAGAGATAAACACACAGGTTTTGCCAAAAGTCAAATCAAAGCCCTAGTGCTAGGACTTTGATTTAGATAATTGTATCTTTAGTGGAGCAGATGCCTGCAAAATTACAAGCATTGAGTAGCGGCGAAATTCTGTTTTAAGGACATTGTAATTCTAAACGAACTGTCAGTTTTTATTTTAGGGAGCTTTAGTAATATACCCAAAATAGGGGTTGGAATTATAAAAAAAAACCTACATGGAATGCACTTTAGAAACATACCCAAAAATCATTTACTACATATGAAATTAGCATTGAAGTTCCTCTAAATTACATCTCTGCCATTGATTAACTTAAAACAAGCCCAACACAAAATTCCCAAAAAAAACTCAAAACAAGTCCAACAAGCCCATCCCATATATTTTTAAAAAAAATCCAAACTTTAAAATAAAATAAAAAAATTTTAAAAAAAATCACGAAAACCAAGGGCATGTCCCATGACCCTTCATTCTCCATCAACCTCCGCAAACCATGTCATAGAAATACATTGTTAATACCATATCATAAAAGTACATTGTTAATACCGTGTCATAAAATACATTCTTAATACCATGTCATAGAAGTATATTGTTAATATCATGTCATAAAAGTACATTGCTAATACCATGTAATTAAAGTTCATTGTTAATACCATGCTATAGAAGTATATTGTCAATACAATTTCATAGAAAACATTGTTAATACCATTTCATACAAAAAACTCAAAAAAACCCAAAAAAGCCTAGCAAGACATCTGATATCCTTTGCAGCCACCTCCAATTATCCACAGTTTCACCAGATACAATTGCAAAGGCAAAAGGAAATACTTCTACAAGAAGAAAAAAAAAAGGACACTGTTAATACTAGTTAACATAAGTACACTGTTAATATTATGTCGCAGAAGTACACTGTTAATACTATGTCATAGAACTATCTTCCTAGTAAAAATCAAATTTTGCATATCATAAACTTCAAGTGCACATCTATATAGAGAGCAAAATATAGAGCATGTTTTGTTACTAAAAATCTATTAATACTATGTCATAGAAGTACACTATTAGTACTATGTCATATAAATCAACTCAGTTGCAAGGTATGAACAGTATAACAATTGTTCATTCCACTTACTGAAAGTTAACAACTGTTCATACCACTTACAGATAACAAATTGTATACTACAAATCAACTTACCAGCCTGTTGCAATTTACAAGAGTCATATATTAGACCCATAGCCCCCCAAAAAGCCAAAATTGGCTTGTTGCAAATGCCACATCAAGGCACAGAGAAATGAATAAATTCAGTCACACGGAACACTTAGAATGAGTTCAAAATGATAATTTCTATCTTCACCAAAATAACAGAAGACCAAAATGAAATCAAACAGAATACACAACGATTCATACACTAAACACTAGAAAATACTGAAATGAGAAATCAAAGAATAAACGGTGAAAATACATACATCAGAGGCATTACAACATCAAAATTGCATAGAGATGTAAATCAAAACAAAATCAACTGAAGTTAAATTATCATTCAATAAGATGTTGAACAATACACCGTAGAACAAAACAAAAAACAAGTAGTAGAGCATCTCATAGATAATTGATGAAGCTTACTATTAGTGTCAGGCTTAAGTTCATGGTTGACAAGATGCTGCATCATATTGTCCCTTGGCTTTCTTCATCTTCCATAAACTAAGAGCATAAGACACAATTAGTTCACACAACTATATTAAATAGATATGCAGTTAAAGCAAATGACATTATTTATGTTGTCTCAAAATGGAAGTACCTTGAGAGGGGGCACGAGAATGAGAGGCATGTATTCTTAGCTTCCAACTGCTCTCTTGTATTACTTAATCAGGGTGTTGTTATCTTCCGGCCTCCAATCCATATGTAAGGGATGTGGCTTACAGATCTTGAGATTCATTATGCTAAGTGATGTAAGATAAGGGGGGAATCCCCCTTCTCACGGAGAAAGATTTCCTTGTTGTTGTAGAAGGTGTTGATGATCAAACTCAGAAGCTGGTTGATCTCATGGATCACGACTCGAGTCCACCTCCTGAGTTGTAAAACAACGTTGTCGAGGTTGGTGTATCCCGCTCTTCAAAGAAAAGCTTCTTCAATGGCGGTCGCAGATAGGAAGACGAAGCGGCAGCCCCTCTAGCTCTGGAAGCTTCGTTGTCATCAGCGTTGGAGAACAGGTGATCCCGGTTGAAAATCTAGAACACAGGACAGATCTGGCCATTTTAGAATATATCGTCGGTGAAAATCGGCGATCCGTTAGGTGCGAAAGAGAAATCGTCTTCATCTTCGTTCTTCTCGCAATCACCACCGACGTCGGTGTTCTGAACACCTTCATCCGGTAATTGACACCTCAAATCTACAGAGTAGCCACAGAATTCCGCAAGCTTAATCATTAACTCTGTTCATATAAAAAATGGAAATTAGCACCAAATTCAATGAAGAAACTAAAATCGAGTTGAAATTCAAGTAAATTAAGCAAAAATAAAAAGAAAATTAACGAATTGAAGCAGATGGAACAAACCTGCAAAGGAAATGGAGGCATCGCCTACGAGAACACGTGTGAGTCCACCAATGTAACGGAGATTGTCGTCGGTGTGACGAGGGAGGATTTTCGTTGGTCTTATGATGGTCCACGGCTCTGAGACTGTTTGGTTTACTTTGAAGGCAGAGAGATGGAAGAATGGAGAGAACAGAGGAGATATGAGGGTTTTGAAGGAGGAGAGGGGCTTGCTTCAAACCTCAGGGAGTGGTTTTATCGAATTATGTTCTCTACATATCCAAAACTAATTTAATGCTAAAAAAAGTTATAAAGGTATTTCATCTTATTAATTAAATTAAAAAAAAATATACAATTGTTTATTTTTGGGTTTCTTTATAAAGATTCAATGGTATAGGGTATATTTATAGTTTCATGTCTAGGAATGAGCAGTTCACTAATTTTGTATTTATTTTATTGCCCTATTTAATTTGTTATTTAATTTAATTATTAAATTAAAATATTAATGTAATACTGATTGTTGTTCATCCAACAATATGCACCCGCTATTCCTCTTTCAGTGGTCCAAATGGAGTTTCCATTGAGTTAAAGAAACTTATTAAAGTTTTTACGTGACCGTGTGAGCCGATCTCAACAACTCCAAACAGCAGTGTAACCATGTATTGTTTTCCAAATATAAAAAGAAATAATTGATGTGTTTGTTTCAACTTTCAAGTATAAATTGTTCTCATTTCAAATGACTGAAAGTGTGTGAAAGCCAGTTCTAGAAAATGAAACTAAAAAATGTTATGACTTTGTATGGTAATTGAGCTAAACCACTAAACACGAATCCCCCTCGCTCCTAAACCATCATAACCAAACCGCCCAATAGTGATATGTCTTTGTTCAAATTCTCCCCTAGTTTTAATCCAAAATGATATTCTTAATAACGGTTGATTAGTTTTTTTATTCATTGATACGAGTGATGGTCTAAATTATAAGGGAGGGGATTTCACACACATACACTATTAAGGTGCCATGATGGTTCAAACTTGAGACCACTGATCTGCAAATCAAGGCTATTGAGCTAGATTTAATTGGTAACATTTGATTAGTTAATCCATAAACAAAATGGCTAATTAATCGATCCAAATCGGCCTAGCCCCATATCCATTGATTTCATCCTTTTGGTGGAGAGTGACGCAAGTAGCTTTTACAGGGCTCTTGGTTCGTGAACCTTTTAGAAAGTTTGATAATGAGCTCCTTGTCTTTATTGTTTCTAGTACTCTCCGTACAAATTTGTATATTTATCATGTTGTGTAAAAACACTCCAAGACCTTATCTTTAACAAATTACACAATCCGCACACACATAATCCAGATAAGAATAAAAGCACACACCAAAGTAAAGCAAATACACACGAAATTTATAGCTTTGCTATCTTTTTCAGCTAAAATCTATTCAAAACTTTTTGCTTGAAGTCAGGAGACTGAGGGCTTACGTGCATCAAGCTAGTTCATGTTGACTTTGTTTTGTTTCTAGACTTTTAGATGTGATTGTGCTTAATTATCCAGCCGAATATTTTAATTTTGGTGAGGAGAATCACCTTCCCCATTGATATAAATAAACACAAAAAGATGGATGCTTCTAAAAATATTTTTTTACTCACAATTGTTAGTTTCTCTATGGGAGCGTATGCGATAGACTTTTATTTATTTATTTATAAACATAAGTGAATATATAAGGTTCATTTGAATGGAGTATTTCCAAATTTAGAAATTTAGATGGCAATATAGTGTTAAATTATTTGTTTAGATTACTATCATTCATGTATGTCAAGATTTGAATAAAAAGGAAATGAAGAAAACAAATGGATTTCAAATCCATTTCCAATACATTCAATATAATATTTTCTAGTTTTTCTTTAGTAAATTTAATTTTGTTGTCAAATTCGAATATTTTCTTTTGAATACCCCATTTTAAATGGAACTTAAATGTATTATCATGTATGCCAAGTCGTAGAGACTCATGTTTTATAATATGAAAATATCATGTTGGAGCGACCATAATGTTATTTGTACCACGTGTGGTTGAAATAGTAACACTGTAGTTAAAACCTTTTTTTTTTTTTCTTATCCAAAAAGTTTAAATGCAATATACAGGTGCATTAATTGCTATTGTCATCTTTGGCTACTGGGCAACCAAACGGCACCAAAAGTCCAGGTAGCAATTTGCACACGTGATCCCTATAAAGCGATGCTGATGAACTCACACGAGGATAGATATAAAAAGGAAACAGGACGCATTCCAAATACCCTTGTCTATATAAACATACCAGAGAACTGAAAAAAACACCGAAACTTTCTCATCTCACACCAAACAATAATAATGCTTGAATGAATCATAATGGATCAAGAAGCCATACCAAAACCAAAACACGAAAAACACAATCAAACTCAAGCCTCTTCCAATGAGACTTCGCTGTTGTCAGGCTTACCAAACCACCTTGCACAGCTCTGCCTTGCAAAAATCAACCCTTCCATTCTCTTCTCTGTTTGCCACTCATGGAGGCGCCTAATCTACTCTCCTTCCTTCACTCCTTTTTTCTCTCTCTACGCTCTTCTCTCTCCTCCACCTGATCACAGCCCCAATTCCCCCATTCAGTTCTCCTCACTAGACCCAATATCAAACACGTGGACATCTCTCCCTTCTCCTCCCTCCGACCCTCCTCTCCACCTCCTCCACCGCCACCCGGCCTTCCTCTCTCGAAAACTCCCCATCCAGACGTTGTCCGTCTCCGGCTGCCTTGTCCTCGTCGCCGCCACCACCCACCAATTCACACCCGCGCTGCCTCGTCCTCTTGTGTTCCAACCACTGTCCAAGCAGTGGTCCTTCGGCCCCGCGCTGCCCAAGCCGCGCCGTTTTTGTGCTGCCGGAACTGTGGGGGGCAAAGTGTATGTGGCGAGTGGGATGGGGACAACTTACAGAGGGGACGTTGCGAGGTCGATGGAAGAGTGGGACATGAAGGGGAAGGAGGTTTCTGCATCATGGGTTAAGAAGGCAGGGCTTAAAGATGGGAGGTTTAGCAGGGAGGCTGTGGAGGCAATTGGGTATAGAGGGAAGCTTTGGATGGTGAATGTGAAGGGCAATGCTATCAAGGAAGGGGCTGTTTATGATGTCGAAACGGACACGTGGCAAGACATGCCTCAAGGCATGCTTGGTGGATGGAATGGACCAACTGCTACATCCATCAATGATGATGATCATCATCATGACCATGATGCGATGTATGTGGTGGATGAGAGTAAAGGAGTGTTGAGCAAATATGTTGATGAAAATGATTGTTGGGAAGTGGTGATGGACTCGGTAGTGTTGAAAGAGGCTGAGCAAGTTTGTGCCGGGAGGGGGAGAGTTTGTGTGGTTTGTGCTAACGGGACTAGGATTGTGGTGGTGGATGTCGTGGCGCCGCTGCCAAGGATTTGGGTGGCGGAGCCGCCGCCGATGTTGGAAGTTGTGGCGGTACACATATTACCTAGGATGTGTAGGCTGGATTAATTTTGTAACTGCTCTTCGTGATTCGTATTATATATGACTAGTTTTTGTTATAGTTCCTATGAAATGAAATAAAGAAAAGAACAATTACAAGTGTAGAAATCAAATACATTTGATCATCAATCAACAAAAGTCCAATGACGTTTTCTACATGGATTATGTTAAGTTCAATTCCCTCCAATAAGTTAACAAAAAAGAGTGATTCTGAGTCTCTTAACTAGATAACAAAGCAATTTAGAAAAACGACATGGGTCACCGGCCGTTTCATAAGACAAACAATTTCAATGTTTATTTGGCAAGCCTGAATAACTGTTCTATATTAATCTCTATGAATTTTCTTTTTCTTAAAAAGAAAAAGAAAAGAGAAGAAGCAGTTTTACCCTATTCATAATACATGTGGAGAACAAACCAATCTACAATTTCGAAACCAGCATTTCAAGAAGACAAGAGATAAGGTCACCGTCCGACCAAAAAAAAAAAGAGATAAGATCACATGCATGAAAGCAAGTGAGAGCAAAGGCCCAAAAAAGAAAAATTATCTCTTTGTTTTTCCTCGAAATAAGCTTGACCAAACCTAAGGTTATTATAATCAAGCGATTAAGAGTATTTATATTTCTATTTAAGTGATTAAAAGTATTTATCTCTATACCAATATTACTTGTATAAAAATAAAATAAAAACACTTAACCAAACTTGTAAAGTAAGAAAATACGAATTATAAGTTACAACCACTCCAACAACATCTACCTTTACAAATTTAATATTGCCAACCTTTAGCTATAAAGTTCTGTCCTGTGAACCCTATTGACCCAAAAAGGTTCTTTGAAACCTCGTCAGAAAACTTTGGTCTTTGTTCATGGTATCGGCAACTCGCTTTTTTTTGAAGATCACATAAAATAAACAGCAAGCGAGTGATTTATATTCTCAATGGCTTTATGCAGGGGGACGAGGACCACCGTTTAAAGCACTACAAAGTTATATATACACATAAATTCTCCTATGCGAATGTCCTTATTACTATATGGACGTCATTGTAAATATAGAAGAAAGTAGGAAGGAGTAGAGTAGTAGAAAATACATGACGTCTGCACAGTAATAACGTCCGGGCGTCCTCATAGGAGAAAATATATATATATATATATATCCCTCAAATAATTTATTTAAGGGACACCCTTTAGGGTCCACTACGAATTTTTTTCAACGATCCAAACCATCTATTTTTTAGGTCTTCATTCATAGATCATCCTTGCAAAAATAAATTAGACAAATCAAAAACCGTTTAGACATCTAATTGTGTCCTATAAAATCAATGAACACGATGCTTCAATAAAGTACTAAAATTTCAATAATTTAATTTAATAGTCAAATGATATCGGATTCAAGTGATTCAAGTGATTTTAGTAATTTGATTGAATAGTCAAATGATACTGCATTCCAATATAGGCCCTTAAAATTACTATATCCTAGAAACATACCCACTTACTTTTAAAAATTAACTTAAAACCCAAATTTAAAATAGGTTTGCCATGTAAGATAGATTTGTCCTAGTATTATTAACTAAATTACAATACATGTCATTTACCTTCATATTTATTTTCAATCAAACCATTAACTGCCTTAATTATAATTAATTCTCTATATTAATAGCATATCAAATACCTCATTTCTTTTGGTTTGCACTCCCTCTAACCCATGGAAATTTCTATAAAAAAATTTGAACAAAAAAAATCCCTAAAAACATATACAATAAATAATATACCTATAAAAAATAGATGGTTTGGATCATTGGGAAAAAAATTGTAGGGTACCCTAAAGGGCGTCCCTCAAATAATTTTATTTGAGGGATCCCTTAATAGAAGGGGACTGTATATATATATATATATATACCGGTACAATCTTTATAGAAAAAAAAAGGTACATTATTTATATATATATATATATATATATAAATGTCAGTTAATTTTGTAATTGAAATTTATGTACATTTTTCATAAATTAAAATTAGGTACATAAACATTTATAGGAAATATAGATATATTATTTACAAACAAAAAATATAGGTACTATTTACAATATAAAAGGGTATTTTTGTCAGAATATAGGTATGTTGTGTAATTGAAAATTCTGCACATTTTTCTTTAAAAGAAATAAGTGCATTATTAGATAAATTTTTCTTTCATGAAAAATGAAATAATTAGGCACATTATATATATATACAATCATTTTATTTATAAGATAATAAGAAATTTTTCATTCATGAAAAATTAAATAATTAGGTACATTATATTTTTGAAACCATTAGTATGTTTCTTTATAAAAGGTAAGCAGAAATTTTTCTTAAAATCACATATAATTAACACAAATAAAAAGGTTAACATTGTTTTCATTAGGAAATAGCATTTTATTTCTTAAATTACGTATAATTGATGTAGGTATAAATATGAAATTTAAAGTTAAAATAAAAAAACATTCCAAATTAATACCTGCATCAATTACAACCATATTTTATGGAGAGAAATGGTACATAATTTTTCCAAATTCAATGTAAATTATAATTAGGAGTACTTTTGGAATCTGAAAAGTACAATAAATCAGATTTTGCGTTTAATTAGGTAACATGCTGAGTTGGATCCAAGTCAAGGGTTTTTAACTATAAAAATTGAATTTTATTTATTGAAAAATAAGATGATGGGCTCGATGCGAGGAAAGCTAATTTGAAGGGGAAAAGCCAAATTTACTAATATAGTATTATTATATACATAGAGCTTTGATTATGTGATCCCTCAAATACTTATTTGAGGGTGACCCTTATAGGGCCTCACGCATTGCATTTTAACGATCCTAACCATCTATATTTTTTAGATATTACCTCAAAGATCATCTTTGCCAAAAATCACTTGATTCTGAAACCATTTAATCACTCAATTAGATGGTTGTTATTATCCTTTTTTTGAAGCACGGTTTTCATTTATTTTGTTGATCTCAAATAGATGCCTTAATGATTTTTAATTTGCATGAGTTTTTGCAAATATTGTCTATGAATGAAGACTTGACAAATATACGATTTGAATCGTTGAAATAAAATTTGTAGGGGGCCCTATAGGCAGTGGTAAGGCCACCATGGGGTCAATGGGGTCAGACAATCCCTTGGTGGTCCTGAAAATGGTTTGGAGGTCCCTTGTTGGCCCTTGGCAGCCATGGGAGACGACCCCATGAAGAAGAAGATGCAAGCTGCGAGGAAAAGAAAGAGGGAGGAAGAAGAAGACAAAATTTCAATGTTTGTTTGGCAAGCCTGAATAACTGTTCTATATTAATCTCTATGAATTTTTTTTTAACTTCCAATGTTATTTTTCTTAAAAAGAAAAAGAAAAGAGAAGAATCAGTTTTACCCTATCCGTAATGCATGTGGAGAACAAACGAATCTACAATTTCGAAACCAACATTTCGAGAAGACAAGAGATAAGGTCACCATCCGACCAAAAAAAAAAACAGATATAAGATCACATGCATGAAAGCAAGAGGTGCAATTTACAAAGGCCACACGAAGAAAAATTTTCTCTTTGTTTTTCCGCGAAATAAACTTGACTAAGCGTAATGGCCTTGTAATCAAATGATTAAAAATATTTATATTTCTAATTAAGTGGTTAAGAGCATTGATTCTTGCACTTATATTACCTCTGTATAAAAAGTAAAAAAACTGAACCAAACTTGTAAAAAAGATACTAATTATAAGTTACAACTACTCCAACAACATCCATCTTCACAAATTTAATATTGCCAACCATTAGCTATAAAGTTCTGTCCGGTCAACCCTATTGACCCAAGAAGGTTCTTTGAAAACCTCGTCAGAAAACTTTGGTCTTTGTTCATGGTATTGGCAACTAACCTTTTTGAAGATCACATAAAATAAACAGCAAGCAAGTGATTTATATTCTCCATGGCTTTATGCAGGAGGAGGACCACCGTTTTTTTTTTTTTGGTCGTATGAGGACCACCGTTTGAAGCGCTTCAAAGTTATATACATAAATTCTCCTATGTGGATATATAGTTATTCTCTTATGTGGATATCCGAACGTTTTTACCATGCGAACACCATTATAAACATAGAAGAAAGCGGGAGGGGTAGTAGAAAATACATGGCGTTTGTATGGTAATAACGTCCGAACGTCTTCATAGGAGAAAATCTATATATATAGCCTCCTTCTATTGAGGGATCCCTAAAATAATTTTATTTAATGGACACCCTTTAGGGTCCCCTACCCAAAAAATTTCAACGATCCAAACCATCCATTTAAGTCTACATTCATAAATCATCTTTTTGCAAAAAATTATACAAATCGGAAACCGTTTTCACATCCAATTGTGTCCTACAAAATCAATGAACACGGTGCTTCAAGAAAGTACTTGAGTGGTAAAATGATATTGGATTCAAGTGATTTTTTTTGGTAAAGATAATTTTTGAATGATTATCTAAAAAATAGATGGTTTGGGTTAGTGGAATACAATGCGGAGTGGATCCTACAAAGGTATCCTTAAATATGCTTATTTGAAGGATCCCTCAATGGAAGATTTCTGTATATATATACAGTCCCCTTCTATTGAGGGACACCCTTTAGGGTCCCTTACGAAAAAATCATGCAAATTGAAAATTATTAAGGCATCTAATTGAGACCAACAAAATCAATGAATACAATGCTTCAAAAAAGTACTTGAATTTCAATACTTTAATTAAGTGGTCAAATGATATTGGATTCAAGTGATTTTTTGTAGAGATGATCTTTAAATGAATATCTACAAAATAGACGGTTTGAATTAGTGAAATACAACGCAGAGTAGGCCCTATAAGGGTGTCCCTCAAATATGCTTATTTGAGGGATCCCTCAATAAAAGCTATATATATATACCTCAAAGATCACACTAATATGCCCTTAAAATTACAATATCCTAGATACATACCCACATACTTTTAAATCTTTACTTAAAACTCAAATTTAAAATAGGTTGCCATGTAAGATAGATTTGTCTTAGACACATACATGTAGTTGATTTAGGTATAAATAAGAAATTTATCCAAATTAATACCTACATCAATTACAACCATATTTTATAGAGAGAAATGGTACATAATCTTTCCAAATTCAACATAAATTGTAATTAGGGGTACTTTTGGAATCTAAAAAGTACAATAAATCGGATTTTGCGCTTAACTATATAACATGATGAGCTGGATCCTAGTCATGGATTTTTAACTATAAAAATTGAATTTTATTTATTGAAAAATAAGATGATGAGCTCGATGTGAGGAAAAACTAATTTGAAAGGGAAAAGCCAAATTTACTTATATAAATAGAGCTTCAGTTGCGGGATCCCTCAAATAAGCTTATTTGAGGGACACTTTTGTAGGGCCCATCACTCATTGCATTTCAATAATCTTAACCGTCTATATTTTTTAGATATTACCTCAAAGATCATCTTTGCCAAAAATCACTTGATTCTGAAACCATTTGACCACTCGATTAAATGGTTGTTATTAGCGTTCAACCATTTTGTTGATCTCAAATAGAGGCCTTAATGACTTTCAATTTGCATGAGTTTTTACAAAGATGATCTATGAATGAAGACTTAAAAAATAAAAGGTTTGGATCGTTGGAATAAAATTCGTAGGATGCCCTCAAATAAAATTCGTTGGAAAACCACCGAATTTGGAGGCTTGCCACTGCTTCATTGGAGATTCGATCACTGAAATTCGAAATGGGTTAGACTCACGTTGTTGAGAGCCTTCCAATGGTATGGGTGGTGTTGTCCACAGTGGGGGGATCCAGTAATTTTTTAGCGGTGGTGCAAAATTGATTAAGAATGAAAAATGGTTTTTCGGAATAATCATTTTCTCAAGATAATTTTTGGCAGCTTTTATTCCTTACACATCAAATAAGAAAACTTGATTTTATGGGATTTTAGTATGAAGTATATATTGACTTAATGAGCCATCATTTTTATCCTAAATCTTATTTTGCACTAAAACCGATTTTTCATATTTTGATTTGGTAGGAATTTGATTTTCTAGTATTTTGATTTGAATCCAAATAGGGGGTACTTCCTTATTTACATTGTAAACTTAAGTAAATTGAGTAATATAAAAATAAATTAAAGTAAAAGGACAAAGACATTTACTTAAATGTTGAAAATAGAAATAAGGTAATCTGTACACCAATTGAGCAAAGGGGCAGTTTGAAGCACCTACAATGGTTTTTTCGGCGAAGGAAGGTGCAGCTGCACCTCCTTGCGCCTTAATGGATCCGCCTCTGGTTGTCCACCTTCACCGGAACAGTAGGTGGTGGCGGTCGAAAATTGCTGCTCCGATTTCGTTCCCGGTCTATTTGCAAAATCTGAATTGCACAGGAGCCCTTCTATATTTATAGTCTTCTAAAAATCACTGTTTTACCCCAGAAAAATTTAAACGTATCTAACTTCTTCATGACCTCGAAATCGCGTTCCGTCTTCACCTACGGGTTTGTGAAGTTGAATACTATTTTTCTAGCTAAGAATCACTTCACTTTCGTAAACATTATTTGAAAAACCACAATAATAAACATAAAGGAATTTTGATCTTATATTTTCTGCAAAGAATCACTCATCCAAAAGACTGTCACTCAGTCACAATTTAGAATCTTTTCTAGCCAAGTATCACTCATCCATTTCCCATTCCTTGGGAAAAGATATGGAACATGATTTCTTATCAAATCTTTTTTGCGAACTAAATGGAGCTGAAGTGATTAATGAGACAAAATCTTCCAAAAAACTGTTACTCAGTCACAATTTAGAATTTACGAAAATTTAAAAGTTATAAATTTGCATGACTTTAAATTGGATTATTTATGTAGTGCTTGAGGCCACTAGTGTTTTGGTCCAAACTTTGTGCGAATTAGAGCTAAAATGAATCATTGTGGGAAAAAAAAATAATGGTATTTAGACACACAATATTGACCATCTGAGCTGACCACTTTATGTGTCAGCTGATATGTCATGCCATGTCAATTAATGAATGTTACTATGTGTATTATATTTAGGGGTGGGTACGGTCCAATTCGGTTCGGTTCTCATCTCAAACTGGAACCGAAACTAGTACTATTTAATAGGTCTGGTTCGGTCTACTTTAGGCAAAAAAATTTCAAAAATCGGCCGGTTCAGTTCAGACCGGTTTCGGTTTTGAACCAAATTATTATTTTTTAAATTTTTTTTAAAAATAAATATTTTAAAAAAAATTATAATAAATAACTTTTTTTTTTGGCTTAAAAATTAACAAATAATCCAATTCATACATTTATAAATTTTTTGAAGTTGAACTTGGAAAAATAGTGATTATAAAATTTAAAATATGACATTAGATTTTTAAAATTTGTAAAAATAAAAAAATATATATTTATGACCGGTCCGGTTTGGTCTGGTCCGGTGCGGTGGGGTGTAAAACAGGAATCAAAATCGGTTGGAACCAGTTCGGTCTGATTCCGGTCCTGTTTGTGGAGTTTTTTGGTCAATCGATTTTTTTTTGGTTTTTTTTCACTAGTTCGGTTCGGTATTCTTGTTTTTCGGTCCCGATGCCCACCCCTAATTATATATTTTTATTTATTCTCTTTTCAATAATTTAAAAAAAAACAAAACAAAACAAATTAACAAATCTAGCGTCCAAGTGGCCTCACGTCTGTTCTCAACTATTTCTCGCGTCTTCAGCACCTCTAGCACTCCTTTCCTCCATTGTTGCTGCACTGTGGTAGGAGTTTGACTAGAACATGGTTGAGAGTTGGGAATCCCCTCAATTACCCAAATATATAACTGATGTTTTTAGCCATAGAAAGACACATTGAAATTGTTGTGATGAGGAACTAAATCCTAAAGAAACCTGAGAGAGAGAGAGAGAGAGAGAGAGAGAGAGAGAGAGAGAGAGAGAGAGAGGTGGTTATGGGTAAAGGGGAGATGAAGATAATTGGTTATAACGGGGCATCGTTTGATTTTCTTAAATCATCTTCTTCCCTCCCATTTTCTTCATCCAGATCCAAGTCAACTTTCTCAATAACAAAAACACACACTATAAATATAAATAATTCATTCATTCAGCCTAGCTAGATGATCTTTAGAACTAATCATTGTTTTTGCTGGAAACCAATTATTAATTGTTAGTGGTATTATTTTGGAGGAAGGGAGTGCTGGAGATGCAAGGAAGAGTTGAGAACAGACGTGAGGCCACTTACACGGACACTAAGGTTTTTTAATTTTTTTCTTTCAGTTTTTTTTAACTATATTTTTTTCAAAGGATTATTGAAAAGAGAATAAATTCAAAATATAATACACAAGACAACATTCATTAATTAATAGGACACATCAGTTGCCACATACGGTGGTCAGCTAAGGTGGTCAATGTTGTGTGTCTAAATAACATTACTAAAAAAAATGGTATTTCACTCATTTATTTCTTTTTTGAAGATGAATATGGGAGGTCGCTGACGAATGCTTGGCCGAAAAATTTTGCTACTGAATTTGGTCCTTGGATGAGTGGCATATCTTTTGTTTTAGTACAAGCGATTGGGGGAGGAAATTTTACACAAATATGTATTGGGTGTCTTGGGTTTCGAACCTCTACCCACATGAGTGACATATCTTGTAATAAGATTCAACTTTAGTACTATTTATACTAGGCGTGGATACAAATTCCTTTACGTAGTCTGTTGCGGGGAGCAATCTGCAAGATGGCTGAGCGTGACCTGCAAAACAGTCGAAGAGGATGGATGAACACCGGTGTGGTGCTTGCCAAGGGGTCTTTGATGCCTAAGTCAAATGGTGTTTGTAGTGTTTAAAGGGAGTTTGCACCCGAGAATGAATAATTCATGGATTTGGATTGCAATTAAAAGAGTTGGATAATCGTACCATGTGTGACTGGCGGCAAGGCTTATATAGAGGCTAAAATCTGCAAGTTGTTGGCGGTTGCAGATGTCAGGTGGTAGGTTAGGAGCCATTGTAGGCTTGCACTTCTCAAGTGGCGGAGAAGATCATGGGATTCTGGAAGTTTTCCCACAACGACACTTTCCTAGTTTATAGGATAGTGGTTGCAATCTCTTCCTTGAAAGATGCAAACCCCTGCGAATCCATGGGCTTATCGGATTGTTGAGTCGTGGCTGAGCAGTGCAACTCTACTTAGGAGGAGATGCTCAGCTGATTCTGATTAAGCCTTGTTGGGCCACTGGATGACTGTTATGTGCCTTAGGCATTTGAGTGCGCACCTTTAAAGACTTGAATAAGGCCCAACCTTTTGGGCCAATGTGTTGAGCCCAATCCGGCATATTATAGTCAATTGGCTACTCTAGTGCCTAGGGGTTTATGTCATCAGGTGCCAGGCCTAGGCTTTGGACTTTGCTAGTTGGCATGGGCCATAGTGATCTGTTGGGGCAAACGTGACCTTTGAATTTTACTCTCATTTTGTAAGGGCATTCAAGTCATCTTTGGTGTTAAGAGTCCATATGGCGTGCTCTAGGCTGAGGTGATATTTTGTGCTTCCATATATGCCCCAGCTCTTGTGCTTCACGTACAATGTGGAAGAAATGAATTTCCCTGGTTCACATACTCTGCTGGTGTATTGACTCTAGGTCTAATGTATTGCAGGTTGTGGACTCTTCAAATTCTGAGGATAGGCAGTTATAAAAAAGCCGTGACGCTCTATTATTCTTCCTTTCATTTTCCTAAGAGATACAGTGCACTTTCCTAAATCATTTTTGGCCAATCATTTACCTTTCCGGCATCCAGCTTCGGCTAGCCACCTTTCCATTTACAAATTCCGGCCACCACCACCTTTTACCAAACCTCATGCTAGCCACCACCTCCAGTACGTCCTCCAATAAAACTCTCACCGACAACCACATCCGGCGACAGACACTACCTTTGTATAGGCCAGATTAAATATTAAGTGATGGTTCATATTATGAATAGTGTATAGCTTAGTAAATTTGTTATATTGATTTTTATAACCATTGATATAGCGATATAACAATCCTATAAATCATACAAACAGACAAAAAGCAGAGAGCAATAGAGAATAACGCAAGCCCTCACCGTACAAGCTCCAATTAATGCCATCAAATGGTATCGCCACCGGTTCTATATGACTCAATGCTGCATTAGAGCGATGCTATTAGCCATTTTAGCTTATATATTTAACTATTCACCTCAACATTAGATGGTAAGGCAACCAACCTTCCATTATGTCAACAAGTTGAGGTCAAAGTGGGAAACTAATGGTTGCACAATCATGTGTGACGGATGGACTGGCCCGACCAGATTGTCTATCATAAACTTCATGGTATACTCAAAGGGAAAGACAATTTTTTTGAAGTCTGTTGATGCTTCAGACCATATAAAGAACTACAAGTATATTTACAAACTATTGAGGGATGTGATCATGGAGGTGGGAGAGCATAATGTTGTCCAAGTCGTGACCGACAACGGTTCTGCATTTGTCAAAGCCGGAAAAAAGTTAATGAAGCATCATAATGTATTTTGGACATCATGTGCAGCACATTGTATTGATCTCATGTTTGAGGCAATGGGGAAGAGAGAGAATATTTCCAATGTCATAAAAAGAGCTAGAACGATCACAAATTATATTTACAATCACGGTTGGTTGTTGGCAAAGATGCGTGAATTTTGCAAAGGAGAAATTATTCGTCCAGCTACCACTCGATTCGCCACAAACTATATTGCATTAGACAGCCTACTTAAAAAGAAATCAGGGTTAAAGCAACTATTCACTAGCGAAGATTGGGCCAACCACAATTTCAGCCGCTCAAATGCAGGTCGTATGGTGGAAAGTATAGTGCTTGATCATTCTTTTTGGACTCAATCAGAACATGTGTGCCAAGTGTTTGAACCTTTTTACAAAGTTTTACGGATCGTTGACACAGAGGTGTATCCTACTATGGGGGCAATATATGAGTTAATGCGTGTAGTGAAGGAGGAATTGAAAAAAAAACATGGTGCAAGGTGGGTCATAAAGATAATTGATGACCGATGGTATAAAACATTATATCACGATTTGCATGCAGCAGGTATAAATTATGTCATAATTTGCAATTCATTTCTTTAGTTGAATAAGTATTATTTTTCTTATTATAGTATATGTTTCTTTGACCAGCATATTATTTGAATCCTCGATACCAATACAGACCCGGTGTTGGAGATGATGGTACCCTTATACGTGCTGTACACAAAGTATATTCTAAATTAGACCCTGCATCACCAGCTGTTGGCCAATTTGGAAATGAGGTACACAATTACTTAAATTATAATAATTACATTGTTGGATTACACTAACACGATTTATTGAATTCAGCTAACATGGTTTAAAGATGCAAGAAGAACTTTTGGAGAACCAACATCAGTTGCTGCTCGAACAAAAATGTCTCCTAGTGAGTGTAAACATATTTCACTATCAGTTTATAATAGAATTTGTTGGAGTTATTAGACTTATCAACATTATTTTTCATTACAGCTGAATGGTGGATCTTGTATGGGACTGATGCACCAACTGTGAGAAAGTTAGCAATCAAAGTATTATCACAAACAACTTCCTCATCTGCTTGTGAAAGAAATTGGAGTACATTTGCACTCATTCACACAAAGCAAAGAAATAGGTTGGCTCATAGTAGGTTGGAAAAATTAGTTTATTGCTACTACAACATGAAGCTTCAAATTCGAGATAAGGAAGCAGAAATAGATCATGTCGACCGTGGTGACCCACTAGATGTGTTTGATATTGCTGCTGAAGATGATGATACAGAAGGTAACCAACTTTATCAATGGATAAGACCTCTTCATTTAGATGATAATGAAGGCAACCCAGCTCCAAGAGTTGTTGAAGAAGCACATAATGAAGGGATAAATGTAGAAAGAGTATTAGAGGAGGAGGTGGGATCTAGCAGCGCTGACTCTTTGGAAGAACTTTTGCGCCCAAGACCAAGAAATAAAGGAATTCCTCATTCTTCCAATCCTACTCAACCACAAGATCCCGCCGATACTAATGATAGCTCTAGTACAAGATCAGGAGACTCGCCTACCACTAGAGGTGGGAATGATGAAGGATATAGTGGAGCTGGAGGTAGTGGTGGATATGGAAACTATGTTGGACCGTCTCCCGAATTTATGAGCCCCTTCACTGGTGAGGCAAACTTCACGCATGCAACACAAGATGAGGACCATGGGAGTAGGCGGGCAGGACCAGGAATTGGTGTCATAGGGAAGGACTATACTCGTAGAGAAAGAGGCAAGGCGATTTTGTCAAGTCAAGAAGATGATTCGTTATCTATACCTTCAGACTCTATTGGAGTGGGAAGTAGTAACTATGATTATACTCATAACCAACCATTTCCCTACCCTTCATATCTCATTCCTCTTGGGAAGGAATCGAGCAGCTCATGGAAAGAATCTGAGACTCAATCTTCAAATGATTTTGCTCATGGACAGCGTCAACCAATCTCGGATCCATATGGGTGGCATGTTAACAATTACATGCAAAATTATTTTGGGGATTTATCATTCGATGACTACTCTTCACAATACACTTACTCTACACATAGAGATGATGAAGATAGTGAAAGTTTTGAACCTCATAGGAACTCTATGTGGTACTAAGTCATTTATGTATCTTACCATGCAATGTATAAAATGTAAAATATTGTCGTAAATTATTATATATAAATGATTGTGGTGTGTTTAATCTTCTTTCATTAATTACTACATATTTTCTACACTCACAGTGTTTGTCAGCTCGCTATATAATCAACTTAAATTAGTTAAATCCATCATGCAATGCATTTCCTTCCAATTTTTTGTGATAAACTAATAGATAATTGACTAAATAAGCATCCTCCAAAGTTTCAATAAAAATTTCCAAGTTTTTCTTACAATTTCCGTGGTTTTTATTCAATTTTTATCGATATCGATAATATCCCGATATTTCCATTGAAATTTCCGTGTTTTTTAGACTACCGATATTTCCGATATCACCGATATTTTAGACCTTGCTCATGATTATGATGAAATTGCAAGTAATTATATGTAGGATCCATAATGGAAGCAAAACAAAACAGAAGGGAAAAGTTTCCCAATATTTATTAAACTTTGTCTTCATTACAACTAAAGCATTTTGAATCATTTGATAATTATAGTATAATTTAACATCATGAATATTAATTAAGCATGAAATAACACTGCAAGATGTTGGATAATATATACAACACGACCCACCGGTTGTTGTATGTATAGTGTATGGTCTAAAAAGACAAAAGTAATTGAGCCAATGGAGAGGACATATAGTCGTTGTCGGGTAGGGGTACAAGTTACAACAACATTACCCACCACCTCTTGTAGTTGTTGGAGGTGTATGAGAGAGAATTGGATTACTAAATGCATTGTAGTCGTTGGAAACATGCATGAAATGGAATTATTGTTTTTTTTTTTTTTTTGGCTTAACATCCTTTAGCATTTCATTATTGGGTTTGTTTGTTTCTTTTCTTTTCTTCAATGAGCTGATGCTGGACATATTTGAATATTTATATATCTATTCTATTATTTATATTATTTATTTTAATTACGGGCAGGGCAGGCTTATATAGCCTTTCTTGGGCTAAGCCAGGATTTAGCCCATTGTGCCTCGAGCTACCTACTTCGGTTTGCGAGCCGCGAGCAAAATTCATAGTATGTTGAGCTAGGAACTTGGAATGGCGCACCTAGAAATGAACCCTTTTATCCTCATACGACTATGAGAACAAAAGACAACAAATTGAAGGAGGGAGTTGTTTAGTTCATTTCTATTGAGAAGGAAAGGAAGAGATTTGGTTTAAAGTAAATAACATACTTTAATAATGTGGAAGATGATAACATAATTTTTCTTATTCTAAATAAGGTTAATCACTAAAATATACCACCTAATTTTACAATAATGCACTAAAAAAAACCCCAAAATTATACAAAATGACATTGATCCACATTTTAAAAAGTTCTTTAGAGTTAATCATTGATGCAAAGTGTCCAACAATCATTTTTGGCTGACCAGCCACCTTTCCGGTGGCAAACTTTGCTGGTCGGTTTTTCATCTACAAATTTTGGCCGACAATCGCTTCTATCGACAAATTTCGCTGGCATGAAGAAAGGGCCCATTTCACTAGCTCTTCTTCTTGCGAGAATAAATGGAAAGGTGTGCTTAGCCTCCATCTTTGAACCTGATGTCTCAACATCCATAACCAATTATCCTAAAGGAGTCAATGGGATGCCCTTCTTTGAGCTCACCCCCGTCTTTCTAGTTTAATATGAAGTTACTGGTATTTGAAGTAAAGATACAAATAAAATCAAACTTGTTCAGTCTGCATGGTGTGAAGTTTGTAAAGTCAATTGTAACAGCAATGACACCTATATCAAACACCTAGTTGGAAAGAAACATCAGAAGAACTTGGAGCAACTTGAAAAGTTAAAAGAATGATAACAGTGCCTTAACCTCAAATGTTCCATCAGCTGCAACAAATGCAATAATTGGACCAATGGAAAACCCAGGAGCCAAGGGTTACCAGCCAGAGAAGGATTTGGAGACAAAGAAGCGAAAGATCATATTAGGAGGAGCAGCAGCTAGTGCGGTCAGAAGTGTACTGTATGTAATGTAGTGTGCAATAGTCAGACAGTTTTCAGTTCTCATCTTGCTGGTCAGAAGCATGCTGCTATGGTGAAGAAACAGGCAGAAGTTGGAGTAGCAATCAGAGCCTCTCAACAGATAACCGTTTCTTGAAACCTGAAGGTCCTATGTTTTTATTTATTTTTTAAATTTTTAATTTTTGAATACTCCCTAAAACACCATTATTCTTTGCCATTTCATTGCTTCACTCATTTGGTAAATGAGATCTTATGGAATCTGTGGGACACTCCCCGCTTGCGCCAAATTTATGGTTAACTCCATCTCCTGGAGGATTTTTCAAGTGTTTGGCTTCTAGGTTTCACCGTAGACTTCCACTTCTAGTATAGTTTTCTAGAAATCTCCATGAAATGAGAAAACATGTCTGAAAAGCTGTCATGGATCTTGACTTGTTAAAGTTACTAAGCATGGGGATGAATTGCATTATTTTTAAGTGGTGGTTAGAAAAAATTTGTGAAGCATCATGGCTTAGAAGTTGGAGACAATACCATTTACATACATATGGAAATCTAAATTGTGTTAGGTTGTTTTATTTTTCAAATTTAAGTTACAAAAGATAGATTAATAACATGCTCTATATGCCAAGTAGTGTGCAAAAAACTATTACATCCCTTTCCGATTAGAGACCATTTCTTAGATGGAGAGATGAATGTGCAAACAAATAATAAAGACTACGACTGGTTCTCACATACAAAACACCCTAATATAGAATCCTCATCTCGACTGCATATGGCTGGTCTATCTAGATTTTGGAAAACAGATCCTGAGCTTTGACTAGTTACTCAAAGATATACATTACCATGTATTCTATATTGTTGAAATGGTTTTTTTACATGAGCAACAACCAGGTGGTGAAGCTAAAAATATACACTAATGGACAGTACAACTTCTCTTTTCACAACTCTTTGGTTTATCACCAGTTTTTATGTCTTTTGGAAGGGATTTTTCTTTTCTTGGCTCGATTGTAGAGGTGGCTTCTCTTCTTTCTTCTGATATGCATGTGTTTTCACTTTTCTTTTACAAATTAGAAAAATGGTAGTTGTCAGTGTAGATAAATGACAAAGTTTTAGTGAAAATAACACAACAAAATATATATGTGGTTTGTACTATGGATTATAATAATGAAAATAAGTTGAGGAGTATTGCCTTATCTAAACAAAAAAGTAAGCAAACCTTTATACTCTACACCCACTAAAAGAGTATAACATGCGAGGGCGGAGCTAGTTAAGGCCTAGGAGGGTCATATGACCCTTTTGACTTAATGATAACACTTACAGTATAGGGTTTTATTTGCTTATTATTTTCAACTTTACCTATGAGAAAAGAAGACATGGCGCATATGGAAGTAGATGGTAGATCAACTGGTTTGACCTTCTGCCACTTAAATTCACATTCAATTTGATTAGTAATATCTTACAATATTGTCTTATAACCCATTGTATTATTAACAACAATCTAAATTTTCTTATATAGATTGAACTTATTCTAAAATGTTTATGCAGAAAATTTAAAAGAAAAAAAGATTATCTCAAAGTTTTAAAATTCACCTGCCTTAATTTCTCCAAAAGGTTTTCCTTATTATTTGATATAACTAATCATATCATCAAACTTCATTTTAAATAATCTAGAAACTATATCAAGTATATCATATGGCTTGTATTCAGGTTTCCTATCAAGCTTTCTTACAATTTCAGGCTATTTGACATTGTAGGTGAAGGTTATAAACAAATCGGGATGACTATACTGTCTGCAAATTTCCATAGCATCCTTATAATTATTAAGCATGTATCTAGCACTTCCAGTATATGAGCTAGGCAATATCACTCTTTGTCCTAAATTATTGGCACCACTATCACCCTTCAAAAATGCATCATAAATACCTTTATAAACCTTACTTCTCAATTTATTTTATTTTTTCTAATGTAATCTAATCAATCTTTTTCAAGTGTTGCATAAGAATCTACCACGAGTTGTTGAAACAACCTTCCACTTTTTAAAAATGTGTCCAATTGAGGCTCTCTTTCTTGAATCTAATAAGCTATAAAGGCTCTCATAGAACTCTTCCTCTTTTAGATTCATGACCTTTAAAATCATTATTCCATTTAAAGTCTGGAAGCTTAGAGAGGTAGCAATTGGAGAACTTGGTGGATTCCAAAAGGGAGATAGCTTTAATCTCATACGGGGATAACAAATTAATAGCAATTCAATAAATTAACAAAAAGCAATAATCTTTTGAAAGAGATCAAACAAATGAAGAAAACCCATAAATCCCTCTGAGCTAAACTCATAATCATAATTAATCAATGATGAGAAGAAGGAGAAACCTTATCTATATTTAATAGTAAATATGCATGATCTGGAATTTAATTGTTACCATATCTATCATTAATTCTAGCTAGAACAGACTGAAAGACCAAGCATCCAAACACAACAACTTAATGGAAAACTGATAAAATGAAGACCGAAAGGACTGTTTGATTCACAGCACACTGCCCCAAATGAAAATCAATGGCCCCAGACGGATCTTCAACAGTGAAGCCGAATCTCCCATTCTTGTCCCGCAACTAGCCCAACTAGCTTGGTTAGAAATTTGGCGTTTCTCTGAGCAAACGAAGCAGTCGCAGCCGAAGGGATCTGAAGAGGAATGAGCAAAAAAGGAAAGACACAAAAGTTTTAGAGAATGGTAATTCGGTCATTTCATTATGCTCTAGGACCAAGAAAAGGGTAAAGAGCTGTAAAACGGGGGTAATTAAGTCCTTTCATTGTGCTTAGCAATAGTTGCTAGTTGCATTAGGTTTTAGTATATATAAATTTCAATGTGATAGCGTGTGCCTCGCACGGCTGTGTGAAGAAGTTTCCACCCACTATGAATCTTGCTAACAGTAGGATGACACCCTCAACCTCAAGAAATCATACATCCTTCATGATAGTACTTACAGAAACTCATGTCAATTGTTATATAACTATTCCACTGAAATTTGTGAAATCAAATGGCACTGACGAAAAATCCAACATGGTTCTCAAAACACCAAATGGAAATTCATGGTATGTTTTGCTAGGAATGTGGAATGGCGCACCCAGATATAAATCCTTTCATCCTCATACGACTATGAGTATAAAAGGATGATGGTGCATTTTATAAAGGTAACAAGATGAATAAGGGAGTTGCATTCGGTTTCATTGAGGAGGAAGAAATGAGATTGAATGACTGATATGTATGAAGGAAACTGATTGATGAGATGAGAATATTGCACTAGTAGGCACAGCCCACTAGGATAAATACTAACAAAAACTAGACAGAACCAAGAAATGACCCTTAAGATCCAGCAACTTCTAGAGTTATTGATCAAAGTCCACTCCGAGGTTTGACAAAATTTTGGGTTGCAAATTTGGGTACGATGAAATATGTGTACTAACCAAGCAGTATGTAGCACCATAACAACTTATGGAGCATAGTGCTCACAATTCCTAAAGCTGGTATGAGTTGTCATACATTGTAGCACCAATTATCCGACAACCTACATGTGTCACTCACCTGGGCAATGCACACTACTCTGACATTTGAAGATTATACAAATATCGCATCATTAGCTTTATAAGAAAGTAAAGATTCCCCCACTATTGAGATATTAGCATCCATCTCTTACAATTACTCTGACAAATTTAATACATATCTAAGAGTCTTTGGCACACACCACATAGGTGTCCTTAGAACTTTGATCCATTACTTTGTGCAGGTGATTGACTTGCTTGTTCAATCCAAACAAGGATACATCCCAACTAGGTAGACTGTTACCTAGATTTGTCCACCAGTAATTAATAGTTGACTAGAAAATGACATATATAAAAATTGAATTGTTAAGCTTAGGTCAATGTTACGAAACCAACCTTTTATTCTATATTAGTTTTCCCAACCAACTTGACATTATCACATTAGATTCTACACATGTTAAATACACACCACTTATTAATTGGAGTCTTTCCGTCATAACACACTCATTTTAAGCATACATGTACAGTTGGCAACCCCTAAATATTGTGGTATGTTGGACCAACTAACATTCTACACATATGCATGCAATTAAGATCCTCAACTGTCAGGATTATTTCTAGCACCTAATTCACAAGTGCAATCATAAAACAAGTGTTAGTAAGTGTTCCATAGCTAAAAAATTAGCAGTCACCCATATGACTTGCATTTTTTTTTTCTTTCATGAGACTTCCTTGTGCTTTATTAAAATGTATCATCTGCCCAGGCCCGGCCTGAAGCCAGGGTAAGAGGTGCGACCACCCTAGGCCCAGACACACATCTCTAATAGTTCATGTGGTAATTGTGCAAATTTCCTTTTTTCTATATGTTGTAAAAAAATGTCTTGATACTCTAGCTATTATTGGATATCAACTTCCCAAGTTCTATTTATTTAGGTTAAAATTGAAGAGAAAAACCCAACAAATACCAACAATCTAAGCTGAGGTAGCCAACAAAGACGGAAGGTCTCTGAGACCAATGCTCTACGAATGATGAAGAATCTCTCCACTAACAAACAAATTGATGAGATGAAGACCAAAAGAAGGGCTAGATTCGCATCGTGCCGCCCTAAACGGGAATTGACGATCCCAAACGAATCCCAAAAATCCAAGCAGCGCATCCCATCACTACCTCCTAATTAGCATAACTAGGCTGGTTCAAAATGAATGGCGCCTTTATACAAACTAAACAGACGCGAGGTTTAGCATCCGAAAGGGGAGAGGCAAAAAGGGAACGAAAGAAAAGGTTTAGTATATGACAGTTTGGAAATTTCTCTATGTTATTAGGAAGATAAAAGGGCGAGTAACAGTAAAACTGTAACATTCCACATCAACCAACGGAGAGGGGGTGATGTGCCTTATATGTACATGCCTGACTCCATCTAGCACGAGGTCTTTTGGGAGCTCACTAGCTTTCGAAGTCATGAGAACTCCGAAGTTAAGCGAGTTGGAGCTAGAGCAATCCCAAGATGGGTGACCTATTGGGAAGTTTGCTCATGAGTTCCCAAAAACAAAACCGTGATGGCAGAAAGGGGAGCTCAAAGCAGACAATATCGTGCTACGGCGGAGTCAATCCCAAGATGTGACAATTTGGTATCAAAGCCACTCTGCCATATGGTGCGAGTGTGCCGGCGAGAATGTCGAGCTCTTAAAAAATCCCACATCGACCAACAGAGAGGGAACGATGTGCCTTATATATACATGCCCACGTTCATTTAGCACTAGGCATTTTGGGAGCTCACTATCTTCGGAGTCATGAGAACTCCAAAGTAAAACGAGTTGGGGCTAGAGCAATCCCAAGATAGGTGATCTACTGGGAAGTTGCTCATGAGTTCCTAGAAACAAAACCGTGAGGGCATAGAAGGGAGCCCAAACAGATAATATAGTGCTACGGTAGAGCCGATCCCGGGATGTGACAAAAACGGTGAGCATTTGCGTCATTTCATTGTGCTTAAGATCAATGTCTAGTTGCATTGGGCTTTAATATATATAAATTTAATTTGTTTGGTTTAAATTCATAGAGAATCATCTTTGCAATGTATTTGTACTCCAAATTTTTTTTAAGTATTTTTAAGTTGGTGTACAAATTATTACGACCATTATGTTTTCAAATTATGTTGTAAAAAATATATATTATTAGTTACACATTGTACAAAAAGCAGTCCCATTCTCCTAGTCCCTAAGGGCCCGTTTTCATTTGAAGAAAACAAAAATTAGGCAAGAACCCGTTTGGTAGGCCAAATTGGAAAACAGTGAGAATATTTTTATAAAATGAAACTAAGTTCACGTGTACTTCTAGAAAACAGAAAAAAGATGTTTTCATTCTCACAGAAAACAAAATCTCAAAATATGATAGCTTTATAAAAACAAAACACGCGAGGTTGAAACAGAACATGCTGCTACTCTTGGTAGGCTGCTCAGATCTCCATATAACTAGAATTTCTTCTCACTCTCGTTCTAGTGGAAGATTGCTGATCTTGGAAGATCTTGGTAACTTCTCTTCTTTTCCTCTTTCTCTAGCTATGGGAATTTTGTGCCTTTAGATATAGTTTTTTTTTTCATGGTTCTTCTAAGAATTGTTGTTGTATTATGTAAATTAGCTTCCTTATACATCAATTGCTGGGTATTTGTAAATTTTAGGAATTTCAATCTATTTTTTAATGGTTTGGGTAATTATAAATTTCAGATATTTTTCTCATAATTTTTTTTTTAATGATTTGGGTAATTTACTACTACAAGAGAGTTTGAGGTAAATTTGTAACCAGTCGAGTTATATTTCAATGGGTGCTATGTTCATAGAAAAAAATAAATAAATAGATTTATGTGCATCAAAAAAAGAAGCAAAAAGTAACATGGCTTTTAAAGGAAGTGGTAAAATATATGTTTATGGAGGTGAAAACGTGTTTCACATATTAAGTTTTCCTTCATTTATTTATTTAAAGGATATGGCCTCCAAGTAGTAAATATGTGCTTCATACTAGTAATGTTATGTTCTTAAATGTAATGGATTATTGAATTGTTTTAAGTATTTTTTGTTTACAAGGATATGGCCCCCACGAATGTTGATGGTAAGGAAAAAGTCCAATGGCTTTATAAACAAGAAGAGTTTTTTTAATACATATATTGCATGATCATGTGAAGAAGGGTGACTTGTGAGCATCAACCTTTAAAATGAAAGTTTTTTCCGAAATAAGCGAGGGGTTGTTAGCAAAATGTGGAAAAAAATGCACTATTAAGCAACTTAAGTCTGAGTTTAATAGGTTGTGAATTGTACATCGTGAGTTCTCAAATCTAATTGCGCATACTGAATTTGGGTATGATTCTATGACTAACATAGTCACTGCTTCAGAGGATGTTTAGGCTAGTTACACTAAGGTATACCAAGTCTTTATTTAAGTTTTTTTTTTTTTTCACTTCACTTCACATAGTTCAGTGAATTGCTTGTGATGTTTGAGTAATTTTCATGGTTTGTAGAGTAAGCCAAGAGCGAAGTAATATCGCACTCAAAGTTTAGTGCACTATCAACCTTTAAGGGAGATATTCAACACCACTATTGCAACTGATCAATTGCGTTATGCCTCTAATCAACTTCCTCTTAACTCAGATGAAGAGCGTAAGTTAGAGAACAACTTCCTTAACATTGGTGTTCACATTGATGTTGACTCGGATGATGATGGTATTAACCTGAAAATTGATCATGGTAAAGGAAAAAGAAAGTGTGTAACTGCTACCCCATCAGAGCGTCATCCAAAGAAATGGGATAAAATGTAATCCTATTTGGAGGTTTGTAGTGAAATTATGAGTCAAAGATTACAAACTATTCAAAAGAAAAAAGTCTTGAGGCATTTAGCACCTCCAAGGAGATGTATTCTATTGAAGAATGCATCAGACTTGTTGAAGAAATGGTGGACATTGATAATGACACATTCAACAAGATGCTAGAAAAAATTGTGCTTATTGAATGGAGGAAAATATTTGTTACAATGTCGGATGCTATGAGGAAAGCTGGGTTAGCTAGTCTTTAGGAATACTAGTATGATTGTGGTTTCTCTTTAGTTGAGATTATGAATTTCTTTCATATGTTATTTAAGTTTATGAATTTCTTTTATATATTATGGACAGTCTTTGTGTTAGTTGAGATCGTGGATATACTACTTATGTGTTATTTGAATTTATAAATTTCTTTGATATGTTATTATATTGATGGATAGTCCTTGTGTTCTTTTATATGTTATTAGTATGCTTGTGGATATGTTATTATTGTTTCAATATTTGTGACGAGTACTTTGAATATTTGAAGGTATTAGACATGTGTCTACTAGTAATGGAGGTAATAACTCAGATAGTGATTTAGATATGGAAGAACTTGAAGAAATGGCACATTATATGCTAATATGTATAAATATTTTTGAATATTGGCAATCATATATTGATAGGACTCCTTGCCATAATTGAATTTTATCGGAGCATGAATATGTTCAAGAGTTGTTGAATGGACATTCGGATAGAATTTATGACTCATTTCGCATGGACAAACATGTATTTTTAAGGTTGTGTCAAACCCTTGAGACTTAAAATCTTTTACATCATGATAGGCATGTGGGTATTCAAGAAGCAGTGGGTATTTTCTTATTTATAGTTTCTCATAGTATTCGTATGCGAGTTGCGGCTGAGCGTTTTCAACGATCTAAAGACACAATTAACAAACAATTTAAGCATGTGTTGACAGCTTTATGTGGATTATCATCATGTATTATACGCCCAAGTAGTAGAGGGGAAACACCCCCGAAATCTTGAATAACCAGAGTATTATTCTTATTTTAAGGTCAGGAATTTTTTTTTTTCATTTTGCAATTAATCACATGATACCATATATTTTATTTATTTATTTATATTATTTAACTTAGTTACTTTTAACTATATTGTAGAAGTGTATTGGAGTAATTAACAGGACACATGTTGTTGCTTGGGCACCAATACAAAAACAAACCTCATACTATGATAGAAAAATTCTTATTACTCAAAATGTTTTATGCGCATGCTATTTCGATATGATGTTCACATTTGTTTACACAGGATGGGAAGGGACTGCAAATGATTCTAGAGTGTTCACAGATGCAGTGTTGAGACCAGAGAACGAATTTCCTTTTCCAGAGGAAGGTATGAATAAATATAGAAAATTAAATTGAAATTATTAATAACATTTATTATCACATGCAAATAACGAATTAATTAAATAGGATACTACTATGTTGTGGATGCTGGATATACAAATATGTCTGGATTCTTGGCACCTTACCAAGGTGAGATATATCATTTGTGTGATTATAGGGGACCGAGCCGAGCACCAAGAGGTCCTACAAAATTATTCAATTATAGAAATTCTTCATTACGTAATGTAATTGAGCGATGTTTTGGTGTGTTGAAAGCTCATTTTTCAATTTTGAAATTGATGCCCAATAATCCTCCACGTAAGCAACAAAGTATCCCTTGCAAGTTGTGTGTTACATAATTTTATCCTAAGAAAGCACGTCGTTATAGGTTGTTTGAAGAGTTTCAAGTAGAAGACATGATTGTTGAGGGTGAAGATATGGCTACACCAAATTTAGATATGTCTTTCGGGAAATATTGCACAAATGATAAACATTAGAGATAAGATTGCACAAGATTTGTGGCGTGATTTCACCCAAGGCTCTTGATTATGTTATTGTAATTTTTATGTTTGCAATGAATATGTTTATGTAATATTTGGTCTGCAAACTTGTGTGATTAAACACATTTAGTTAGCTAGTTAAGATATTAACTTGGATAATTATATCATGGAAGCTAATGAATGTTTCGATCGACTAATTTAAACTTAGCCAAATGCATAACTAGATCACTTTTTTTTTTTTTTTTAAAATCTAATTTAATTCAAGCTCTTTGATTTTAGTAAAATGAGTCAATTGAGGAAAACATGTTTGGTGTGCATAATAAAAAATGAGTTAGACTAATTACATACATAAGTGTATGAAAATGTTAGTTAAATTTTATTTTTTAAAATCCTCCTATTGAACGCATATTCAGTGTTTTTGTAATTTTTACATGGGTTAATTGGTGATTTGCCTAACTTGAACATAACTTTCAATTTACCCCATATCTTTTTTTTTAATTTATAGAAAATTAAGGATATGAACTTCTTTTTTTCGCCAATTTCTCCCCTGCAGCCTAAATCCGCAACATTTTATCCAATTTGCCTTTAAATATGAGGGCAAAATGATAATTGTGTACGTTAAAAATAAAAACCAAAAAATTCAAATAAAACTCTCTCTCTCTCTCTCTCTCTCTCTCTCTCTCTCTCTCTCTATATATATATATATATCTTTGCAAATGCAGGCTGGGTTCTGTAGGTGGGGGGCTGGAGTAGGGATCTGTTGTAGCCGCCAAGAAGGAGGGGAGGGATAGGTTTAGGTATGGAGGCAAGGGTTGGGGGATCGAATGGGTCTGGGTATTGGGGGGCAAGGGCTGGGTGATGGGTCTCGATTGGAGAGAGAACAAAAAGAATGGGGAGGAGAGATTTGTGGGGTGGGGGATTGATCTGGGGATGGAGGATTGGTCTGGGGGGTGGAGAGTGATGGTCACATAGGAAATGGTAGGAAAAGAAAACTCGTTGGCTCCGGGGGCGGGGGTTTGAGTGGTGTGTTGTGGGGGGTGGAGTGGAGAGGGGCACCTCCACCCTTCTGTTCTTTGCATCCAAAATGAACCTCACCCTTGATACATTGCTCTTATACACCAATCTCACCCTTAGGTACGCCTGGCCTTCCTTCCTCTTCTTTCTTCTTCATTTCTTAGTATATAACTTAGTTTTCCCACTCAAAACAAACGTGAACCTCCAATCATTATAATTGAACTCAATTTCATACATTTTTCATAATGGGTAGTTTGCAGTTTGCTTAGCTGGGTTCATATACTTCATCAAATGGTTGCTGTATAAGAGCCCATCATGCTCATGTAGTGATTGGATTGAAGTTTTGAAGTTATGTATAAGCCAATTCAACCTAAGTAACTGGTCTGGGATGGGGGATTGGTCTGGGAGTGGAGGATGGTGGTCATGGGGGAATGGGAGGAGGAAGAGAGGAGATGGAAGGGGAAGGAGGACTGGGCTGGGTTCTTTGGGTTGGGGGGAGGGAGGGATTGGCACTACGTTTACTCTTTCTCTTCAATTTTTTCCAAAAAAATAATTTTTTTTAAAATAATTTAATTGAAAATTGGATGAAATGTTGAGAATTTAGACGGCATGGGGGAAATTGGCGAAAAAAAGAAGTTCATATTCTTAATTTTCTAAAAAAAACAGATAGGGGTGAATCGAAAGATATGGACAAGTTCAGGGGGCAAATCACCAGTTAACTCTTTTCACATATTAGTGCCTAACACGTTTTCACTGTTTTTTGTTTTTCGACTAAGCTACCAAGCGCGTTTTTGTTCATTGAAAATGCGTTTTATTTTTTCATCTTCACTCTAAAAAAATATTATCTGAAAATGCTCTCTAAAAACATAACCAGACCTAAACTTCTAGGAGATTCACACAAAGAAGAATATCGCTGATGCACAAGAAATTAAACAAAATCTTAAAAATAGAAAAGAAAACATTTTAAAAATCTATTTTATTGAAAACAATTGCATTAACAATTAAAAATTGAGCTAATTATTCAGACTACTCTCCACCGTTGATTTTAATCCAACGGCAAGTGATCAAGAAAGTCCCTGTTCCACGGACCAAGAGAAGGGGACTGGAATAAAAATACGAAAAGGAAAAACTGTTATTTACATTATCTATATACATAAAGCAAAAGGCAGAGAATGGTGAAACATTCAAAATACCAGAAAATGCCCTTTGTTAATTCAAACATTAAGAATTGAAATTATTAATTAAATGAGGATAATATCGTAAATTCACATTTTTTAATATTAAAAAAATTAAAATTAAAAACAAAATAAGATAATAGGTCCTACTTTTATGGAACATAACTACCATGTTATTTTTTCTTAATTCTAAAAATAAAAAAAATAAAAAAAATAAAAAGAAAACCAATTGACACATGTGTCAAGGGCTATTACGTCCTTAGTGTAAAACGAAAAAACAAAAATAGAGATAGACTCTTGCGTTCAGTTTCTTCTTCAGCTAACAGAAAAAACCCTACCAAAGCTTGGGTTTATAGTTTCATATTAGTTGATAGATACAATTGCAGAGCTCCTTCCCTGATTCTCTTCTAGTAGTCATGATGTCACTGTCTGTTCCTCACTCACTTCCTCGCTCGCCTCCACTCCATTCGAACCCACCAAGAACTGCTCACTCGTTCAGTCGATTTCCTCTCTTCCGATGCTCAGCCAATCTCAGAGCCTCCAAAAATAGCCAAAATTCGAGAGTCAATGCTCGCTTCAATGCCCCTCGTCTCCCAGGTACTAATTCTGTGGTTCTGAATTGGGTTTTTCTAACTCAATTTTACTGATGAGTATCATAGTTTTAGTGTATACCCGTGTTTGATATGCGGTGGCTGCTAAAGGTCAGAACTTTCAGCTTCTATTTGCAAATATATACTGCAGAAAACAGGGGGTTCGCGTTTCTTTTTATGAATTGTATAAATTATTATCTTTTTGATATGGTTCTATGCTGAATTATGAGTCTCAAGTGATGCATACAGTTTTGATGACAAAAATTATGTTCATTTGAGGTTGTCTGAGTTGATTTTTCTAGGTTTGAAAGGCGTGACTATAACCTTGATTGTGTTAGTAAGTTCCCTACTTAGGAAATGATGATTTTATTTTTGAATTTTGAATTTTTCAAGTTTTTATGAATTGGGAAAGGAAAACTCTTCAAAACCATGCATAATGCTTCTGTAAGAAAGATACTATTTGTGGTGACTGAAACTTTTAGTTCTAGCGGGTTGGAAAGAGCGGACAATGGTTTGTCAAATTGAGTTGGCAAGTAAAAATTGTTTGTACTGGGGAATGGATAACCTTGATGCTGCACATGGATGCATGAATTTAGGGAATCAATTCTAGTTGAATGATTTGTGTTCTTGATGTAGTTTATACCAGGATTTACTATTTCAGGAATTGGGCACTTTGGGACACTAGAATACGGCTCTGTTTGGGATTATGTAGAAAGAACTTTTAATCATAAACGCTTTTGTTTAGGGTTTAGGGTTTGTTTCGAAGTGCATCAATTTTTTATATTATTTTTTATCAAACATCCAAGTGCTTCCTGGAAATGCATTTGGAAGCGCTTCTTGAAGAGGATTTTTTTAAAGAAAGAGCTACAAAAATGCTTTTATAAACCGGAAGAATGTTTAACTATTTCTACTAAATGCTGTCAAAAGCGCTTTTAGTCCTTCTAAAAACACTGCCCAGAATGCCCTACCTTGAGTAGCTATGGTGCTAGCTCTTGACAAAAAAAAAAAAAAAAAAAAGCGCTAGATCTTAAGGATATTCTTTATTTTTCCGTCACAAGTTTTAATGTATCTTGCTGATTCTATGATGTTGTGTTTCCATCTTGTTGCTGTGCAACTTCTCAATATAGTTTTACTCACATGGGCGTTTCGCTTTATGTTTGTACTACAGTTGTAGAGAAGTTAGACGTGGAACGTTTTGCAAGCATTTCTTCCTCAAGTAGTCGAGAAACATCTTCAGTTGGTGTCAACCCTCAAATCTCAGTACCTCCCCCACCCTCAAATATGTAATAATTTGTTTTTGTTCATTTTATCAATTATTTATTTATAACCCATTGATCTATTCAATAAGCTTTTGCTGTTGCTTTTTCTTTTCTTCTTGTTCTTCATAAACATATAATCTTTTCACCTTTATTAATTTATTTTTTAGAGGGTCGCCTCTATTTTGGATTGGTGTTGGTGTTGGGCTTTCAGCACTATTTTCTTGGGTGAGAACAAGATTACTTGCATCTCTTTGTTTGATAAGACATACATTTATTCGACCAGTTCACCTTTTCTGTGTGTTTGACACGTTGATTGTAATGACAGGTGGCTACAAACTTAAAGGTGCGTGTTTTCCTCCTAAAATTTACGGATCTATTTTAGTTTGGATTATTGGATTTTAATAGCTTAGGGTATTATTGTTGAGTTCCCTTAACATGTTTAATGGTGGTGAAGACGAACCCTAGATATGTGCATTGACATCATAAAGTGATGGACTTTTATCACACTAAACACTCTCTTCCCCTATCTCTCTCTGTCTGTCTCTGTCTCTATTTGTCTCATTCTATCTGTCTGAAATCTTTTTTCTTCTATTTCTTTGAAATCTTCTACCTCCCCGCTCTATCAAAATTTGAGAAAGAGCTTTGTAAGAGGACTACAATTAACAAAGGAGATGCATGTGTGTGGGGGGTGTTTTTTATCTATATAATGTGCATAGTGCATAAAGGCTAGAAATTTTGAAAATGATATGAGAACATGATCCAACACCACAAGACATTGGCAAGAAATTGACACAAGATATTGTGTTCCTGCTGAGATATCTTTGTGACACGATGTCATTTCGTGTCCTGTGCATATTAAAATGTTGACATGACAGTGCACGGAATTGGCACGGCATGAGTTAGAAAGCTCAGATGGAATTGATATGAAATGGTACAAAATTGGACATGGAATGGAATAACTTTGTGGATGACAACATAGCCCTCTCAGAAAAAGAAAAAAAAAAAAAAACTGTCGCTCATAATAAATGAGTCGTGAGTGTTCATTTGTTATGTGGCAGACACAAAATTTAGCCTTACTCTTTTGATATGTTTTCTTTTTTAATCTATCTTTATCTTTTAATCTTCTTTCAGAAATATGCAATGCAACAAGCTTTTAAGACTTTGATGGGCCAAATGAATACACAAGATAGCCAGTTCAACAATGCTGCATTTCCTCCAGGTTCACCTTTTCCATTTCCCTCAGCTCCAGCATCAGGGCCTTTTGCCTCACCTTTTCCAGCTACTTCTCAACATTCGACAGTAGACGTATCTGCAACCAGAGTAGATGCAGCACCAGCAGCACCAGCCTCATCAGCCACACAAGCTGGGCAAGCCACACCAGCTACACCAACCATACCAGCCACCCCTGCCACTGATGCCAACAATGACACAGAACTAAAGAAAAAGTCGAACAGCTTTGGTATGGCCTTTAATATATATATATATATATATCTTCATGCTTTTTCTTTTCACATATTATTTTCCTTCACTTGGGTTTAATCCATGATATAATTTCCTTTTCCAAAGTTCAGATATATTGGTTTTTGAAAGGTAGAATTTAAAATTTTAAGCTGCCCAAAAGAGCCATGAAAGTAAAACAGTGAATTCACTTCTAGAATGGCTTGAACTTTTAAAATTTTGTTTGAAATATATGTGGGTACTCAAAAGTATCATTTATTGCTGGCTGCAAGAGCACAAGGGAAGTTCTGTGTGATCTCTCTAAATCTGAAATATCATGTATGCTGAGTTTTTTTATTTTATTTTGAGACATCATGTGAGAAAACAGTGATATCTTTTGTTTTGACCAATACATGAAATCATTATTAAGAAATTATGACCTAACTAGTTGATTTAGAACCATGAAGCCTAGTTGAATGCTAGAAGAGGCAAAGGTGGTGAATGTGCCAACCATCATACTTATAAAGAGATATGTCTGCATGATGACTTTACTTGTTAAACAAGTAATCTCAAGGCTGATGCCCACCACAACACTTGGTCCATCCATAAAAGGCATGAGTTTTCATTGTTGCGGTTCTGGTAGTACACGGTTTGGATCATACATTGCATGGTGGCCCCAACAATGAGATCCCTTTTGATTCTCCACACAAGGGATTCTTATTAATAAGGGGACTATATTCATATGTAGTAAATTATATAACAAAAAATTTACATTGATAACCCATTATATAAGAAAAATTATATAGATTTCTAATTTTCTATTACATAACTTGGAGCATTACCCTTTACCTGAGTTTTAGTTAAAGGGTATGTAATAGATATCTCTGCTGCAAATCTAAGGCTTGCAAAGCTTGGCAAAGTAATATGTAAAAAGTGGTGTTATTTTTATATGAATTTATGGCATAATGTTTGTTTTCATTTCAAGCTGATCAAACAGCTAGGAGTATTAAATGGGCCCCATTTGATTTTAAACAGAGCTGATCTGATTTCAAGCTGTTTGTGGATGATTTAATGTCAAAAAGTATGGACCAACAAGGGGTTAGTGGAATTAGTCAGGCCCATGGTTTGCTCCCACGGGTTTGATCCGCAATGCAGATTGGGGGATTTCTGGGTATTAAATAAATGTAAAAAAGTATGGTTGACAAAGGATCAAGGTTAAATGCGTGATTGTCATGATGTTAGAACTTACAGAATCTTTTTTGAAATGATATTGTGGTCTTGCATTGCAACAGAAGCCTTAGTTGTGTCGTGTGCAGTTGCAGCCAGCTTGTGGTATGCGTCCTGCTTGCATGCATTCATGTCTGCCTGCACACGTGTATGTTTGTGAAATTGTGGGTGTGTGCCTCGTCTGTATTTGGTGGCTGATCATATGACCTGTCTTTATTGATATATACAGGAATGTTGTGAATATCTTAATCGTTTACTGTAGTGAATATCTTAATAATGTATGTTTGTGAAACTGTGGCCATCAATACTGCTACTAATTTTTTGACAAGGTACTATTATTTGGATGTTTTCTTATGACAGTTTCCTGTTTGAGATTCTAAGTGTATCTTCTACTCACAGCTTTTGTAGATGTTACTCCGGAAGAAACTGAACAAAAGAGTCCTTTCGAAAGTAGCTTAAAAGATGTTACTGAAATAGGTTCATCTAAGGATTTCCAAAATGACGTAAAAGTGAGTATCTTATAATTGGTCTTTCTGATCATGCTGTGATTGTTTGGAGTTAATGTTTAGATTTAACTATTTGCAAACTTTATGAAGTTTTCTCAGAATGGAGCTGCTTTTAAGCAGGGGTTTGGTGCCTCAACAGAGTCCCAATCTACTGGTAAGTAAAAAGTTAATTGACACTTTTGCTGTCCCTCAGTATTCCGGTGCATGCTTTGCTTTTAGATTTAATGTCAATTTTTTGGTAGTTGTGACAAAGACTATCTTTATCTAAAGACAGTTGAACTGGATATGTTTAAATTCAGCCTGTTCTGTTTAAAGACTATCTTTTCTTCTTTATTACTTGAGATGCATTTAGATGAGGGAACTAAGACATGCGTTCACTTTGGATGGAATTTTGACTCATTATATTCTGTAAATCTTCATATCAATTGCAATATTAGGCCAAAGTTTGTCAGTTCTGAAGGTTACACAACTGTGTCGTAAATGGATATGAAACAATCCTTGATTGCATTACTTTGTAATTCTAGTCAGTCTGGCTTGAAGTGGCTATGATTAAAATGCTATAGTTCATGACTATCTTTGCCTTTCTTTCTCAGTTTTTGATTTTTGGAATCTAATCAGACAGTTTACATATTTTTTTAATTCATTAATGGATAGGAAAAGCAAATTCTATATCAGTGGAAGCTTTGGAGAAAATGTTGGAAGATCCGACGGTGCAGAAGATGGTTTATCCGTAATATACCTTTTGTTATCTTTTGTGCTTTCTAATTGTGATAAATGATTTTGTTCTGGCATGTTGGTATGGTTGAATCTAGCAAATTAGCTACAAAATTATTATTGTTGACACTTGATACCTTTGTAAATTTTGGAAAGTCGTCAACAATTTGATTTGGTGAACAAATCTCAATAGTTGCATCAAATTTTCAACGTATGCAATTCACATGCAGCATGAACTTGTATATCTTGTGTGAATAAATGTTAGATCCGTACAATATCTTGGTTTATTTGCCAAATAATTTTTCAAGCTTGTCATATAATGTCTAGTCATTTGGGCTAGGATAACTTTTTCAAATTGAAAGTTTCTTGGTCTATTGGTTGATGCAAACCATTTATTACTAGAAGATTAGACCTTGATAGGAAGGGCATAGTCCTTGGGCAAAATCCCTCACCTTGGTTAGTTCCATTATCAAATTTCTTATTCATCCCTTTTATTTATTTCTTGCAATATTTATGTTGTGATAAAAGATGTTCTACAAGTGTTACCTTTGTTGATCAAAGGTTACTTTTTTTGCTTAAAATATTATATAGTTGTAAGTCTACAACATATATTGTAATACTCTTCCAGTTGTCTACATCATGAAAATACCGTTTAACATTTCTTTGATTTGACAGTCTCATGAAAGTTAGACTTCATATTGACATACTCCTTTAGAGGAACTTAATCACATGTTTTTCTTCCTATTAGAAAGAAGATTAATTCTGTTCATATCCTTGTAGCTATTTACCAGAGGAGATGAGGAATCCTTCCACTTTCAAATGTAAGTCCATCTATCAGTAACATGGCTTTTTCTAGGTAATCTGGGTTTTTCAGTTGTAGCCTTGATATGGCTCATACTAATGCACATCGCCTGCATCAGTAATTCATTTGTTTGTACCTGGTTAGAAATCAGTTTTGAAGGTATCAAGCAAAATAGCGCTTATCAAGTTTGCCTGCTTGAAGCAATGTCTATGTGCCTTCTTGGCCATATGTTGTCCCTTGTCATTGTGAATGTCACTGCATAAAACCATGTGTACCTAGAACCTTTTCTTATCTGGTCCCTTTTCGTATGTACCTAGAACCTTTTCTTTCTTTTTCAATACTCAGAATTTTGTTGAATTAACCGTGTGTTCTTTCTTTATAGGGGTGTGTTTCCACTCTTGCATTTCTTTTTTGTAGGCCTAGAGTTCATTTTGTTTCTCCTAACCTGTTGCTTTTGATTATTAATCTGATCATTATGCACATCATTTGATAGGGATGCTACAAAATCCACAATATCGCCAACAGCTGGAAGACATGCTGTAAGTTTTTTGTTGTTGCTTATTTACATTTGATATTGCTAGGAGCTTTTTGTTCTAACTTCCTGTATTTAGATTCTGAGCATTTTGTGGTTTCTACCTTGATGTGTCGGAACTATATTTTTGGTCTCTGGAAGTTTGAACCAGTTTTTTTATTTTGTTCTTATTTTTAACTTTCTCAACCAAATCCCTGCAATTTTCAAGGTGAATTAAATTTCCTATCAAAAAAAATAAAAATAAAAAAAAGGACCAAAAGTGTCCCATCTGCTACAGCTGCGATTTCTGTATGGAATGCATTCACGTACCTGAAATAAAGTCATACATATGAATTTTAATTGAAGGAATTTAAAGCTTTTGATCCTTTATATATGTGGGAAATAGGAAAGAGTGGGATCTCCGTTCACTTGCATTGCCTGTGCTTTATAACTGACCTTTGAGTCTTGCGTCCAGTAATACTTTAAGTACTCATGAAGCAGAGAATGTATCAAGTCGGCATTTCCTGTAACGAAACTTTGACCATGGTGGACACAACAATGCTTCAACATAAAACTTTGACCATCTTGTGAATTTTTCATCTCTTGCATGTATATGTAAACAAACATGCTTGTAAGAGTCATGTTATATTTGTCATTGTATCTTTCAGTGCCTATTTTAAATTTGTGAACTACAAAGGTTAATATACTTGAGTTCTTGACCGTTACATATACACAGGATTACATTTACTTTACTTGAATACATGCATTTTGGTAGGATGTAGTGTTCATCTAAATGTTGGACCCTGGTAGGTGAATGCGCTCAGTATCTTTTGTGTGTTTCTGTAGGGATATTTGGAATCCATTCTTCAACAATATGTCTCTGACACTCTGTCCACTAAATTTTTAGGACAATGAAACATTTTGTTTTGATTTCTGTTGTGTTCTACTAGGCTGCATTTTCTATTAAATTTTTGGGGATGTGAGGTTTGTTACCAGATAGGCTGCATCAGTGTGGTGCTTTTGCTATACAAGATTTGTTACTCCTTCTTCAATTTAATTTATTTTTTCTTTTTTATGCTTGACTCTTGTTTCAGAAATAATATGGGTGGAAGCAATGAATGGGACAATCGTATGATGGATTCATTGAAAAATTTTGATCTTAGCAGTCCTGAGGTTAAGCAGCAGTTTGGTAAGTTTATGTTGGATTTTAAAACAGCTTCTTTCTCATTTAACATTAAAGTATTCTGGCTGGAAAAAAAAAAAAAATGAAAGTATGTATTTTTCCTCCCATAGTGCGGTGGATTTGGGTATAAAGCTGGCCACCAAGTAAGAAGTAAGATGAGTGTTGAAACCAATTCAAGAAATTTATGTACCATTTTTTTTAAAGAAAAAGAGAAGGAAAAAGAAAGAAGGTAAAGCTACATTGAGTGGTTGAGTATGTGGTTTTGTTTGGAAGGTTGAGACGTTCAATGTCTGTTGCCTTTGGATTGGAAGGTTGGGACTTCTAATGTTGTCAGTGACAGAGCATGAAACACCTGGCGGTATTGATCATAAGACTGACAAGTTTGACATAGAGAAGCATCTCTAAATTTGAAAGCATACAGCATATGCCTAAACTTCCAAAATATCAAATTGCCCGCCAAGAGCCCTATTATCAAGAGCTATCATATTAATCAACTTCATAAGGATTTCACTCTTCACCAAAAAAAAAAAAAAAAAATCCCATTGAAGAAATTTGAAGATAGTAGTCTGATGCTTAGACTGGCATAAGATGGACTCTCTTAAATTGGTGCTCTATGATTGACTTATGATTATGGTATTGAACTGAGGTTAGGCTTCGTGTAAGAAGGCTTGGGATTAATTAATCAACGACGGGAATTTCTAGAGTGTATTTGATTTGAGGAGTATATATAAAGTTTTGGTATGTATTTTCTTTAATTATTGTCTTTATATTTTGCAGACCAAATTGGGCTTACACCTGAGGAAGTCATTTCAAAAATAATGGCCAATCCTGAAGTTGCTATGGCATTTCAAAACCCAAGAGTTCAAGCAGCCATCATGGATGTATGTATTTCCAGAGTACTTAGATTTAATTTAGAACACCCCACATTGCTGTTTACCCACTCACTTTATCCTTGTGCAAAATTACGTTGAAGAATGATGTTTAGAAACACAAAAAAGAGTCGCAAAAGAAAAAAAAAAAAAGGAAATGGTAGGACTGGTCTCACCTCCAAATGGCCTCCTTTTTTGGAAGGTTGGTTGGACTGGCCTCCCATTATGGGGCCTAACCAGTAACTATGGGGTGTTGCAAATGCTGCACCCTGCAGAGGGAAGGCAGTGGGTGCAACCATCAATGGTGGTGGCCATGGCTGCCGCCATCCAAAGTTAACAAAAAATATTATGGGAATAATGTGGGGTGGAAAGTGTAAATTAATAATTTTAGAAGTTGGTAGGGGTGGAAAAATAGGATGGCACACCATACCAATTCTCTAATATTATTATGTTTCTGTTGCAGTGTTCACAGAACCCGCTCAGCATTGCCAAATATCAAAATGATAAGGAGGTATGGTAGAACTTTTTTGACATCAACCATCATTTCTGATTCGCCTACATGTGTGTTTTTTAGTTGTATTTATTTATTACCTTTTTAAAATAAAATGTATCCTATTGATAAATCATTATATGATTATTATTAAGTATTTTCTGTTCTTGTGTCTATTCTTTCTTCAAAATGATTGTTTTCACATTATAATTCATCTGTTTCTAAGTTAGCATGAGATATCTATAAATTATTTAGCATGTTAAAGATGGCAACTTTCTTGTATAGTTTTGAGTTGTATTCTCGCTTCTTCCACATGACTTCAACTAGGTATATCTATCTTATCAAAAGCTGGAATGTATTTAAGAGCGTTTGGATAACTCGTCGAATTTCTTTAAGATTTTGTTATTAGATCGATCAAGGAACCAATCAGACATCATAAGAGCTTACACTATTGGTTAACTTGTGAGATCTAAATTCATAGGCAATATTTGCAGTAACTTTATTTCAATATAGAAAATGTTAGCAAAACCCACCAAAGTAAGTTTCACTAGGGGTTGGGAACATTAGTGTTCTGGACATTCGCTCAACTTGATTTTATCTTATTTTTGTTTAGGGTAAAAAATTGATTTTGTTTCCTAACAACTGATGTGGAACTGTATATTATTATTTTTACAATCGGTTATTACTTTTGACCTAGATCAAGTGTAGTGTTGCTTCTTAATAGTTTTTGTTGAGGGTCGTTGAGAATGGTTTACATGCAACATGCCGTTAAGTTACTTGATGCTTGAATGTACTTTGGAGGGCATTATGTAGTTTTACCAGGCTGGGATGTAGCATTGATTTCAGTTTTCTATTTCCTGATGGGCTAAGGGCGAATTAGCCATCACCCAATATAATTGTATTGCGTATTAATATATTATGGCATTATCTTCTGTTCCATTGTCTCAGGTTATGGATGTTTTCAATAAAATATCAGAGCTCTTCCCCGGGGTGTCTGGCTCACCTTGATTCTAGTCATGGATGCTGGTTCTGGGTTTAAACATACTCATTATTTATGATGGAAGAGCAAGGAGTGTAGAGCTTTTCCAGTCCTGAAAAAAAATGAACATGCTTCTTGTTCTCATGCCGATGCGTAGCACGCGATAGGCTCATATTACTGCCCTTACTACCCTGTTTGGAGATATGAGTTGACACCCTTGTAGTCTATTGGAAGAACTAAAAGTTTCATGTTGCTTCCCGTGGAAACAAAATGTATATTGGTGTTTGAGAATCTGTCTAGCAGGATTTTGTAATGTTGGTTTTGGCAGCTGTGTTCAAAGTTTTATGTAGTGAACTGTGAGCAATTCTACTCAATAAATCGGTAGGGTTTACGAAGAGACTTCACAAAATTGTGAAGCTTAAACTTTTTCTGATCTTTATCTATATATATAAAGCAAAAGACAGAGAATGGTAAAACATTCAAAATACTAGAAAATGCCATTGGTTAATGCAAACATTAAGAATTGAAATTATTAATTAAATGACGATAATATGGTAAATTTATACTTTTTCATATTAAAAAAATTAAAATTAAAAGAAAAAATAGATATTGTATTCTATTTTTATGGAACACAATTACTCATTATCTTTTTAATTTTAAAATAAATTTAATTTTTTTTATAAAAAAAGCCTCTTGTAAGCGCGTGCGAAGAGGCTTGTGGGCTTTAAAACGAAATGGAAAAGTTTGACATAGAGAAGTGTATCTCAACTTTTTGTGATCTTTGATAGGTTAACTAAATTTTAACAAAGAGCATTGGCCCTATTGCTTGCCATCTCTTATCTGTTACTCCAATCGAAGATCTCATGCCAATGGTGTTACACTTACATATATAGTTGTATTCAGTTGCCAGATATCTGGGAACATAAGAATCCACAACAGTAAAATCTTGGCCATTCAATTGATCTAAAGGCTGAAAACTTCAAAATACTAAACTGTGTCGAACTGTGGCTGTGAGTTAACAAGGGAATTCTGACAAACACCACCGAAGTTTAACATTTAGGACCTTTCAACATCTGTCTGCAATCTCAGCTTCTGTAGTAGTTAGCCTCTATAGAGAGATGTGGAGCTGGTTTCCTAGTCTTAACTTGTAATTCCAATCGGTGCTTGTCACCAAAGGACTTGCAAATTTCAACTCAAGTCCATGCCTTCTATTACAACTTACAAGTCTCTACCTTGTAGCATATCCTCTTCAAATATATAAACTTCACATTATCTGAGCCACATCCACGTTTTCTGTGCAATCAGACCCACATTTGACAAGTAAACGAGCTGAATTTGCAAAAGTGTGTTTATTGATGCAAATGATCACAATTTGCAGAAGTATAGCCAAATGAATTGTGTAACACGTAAACAAAGAATATCAAATCTTGCAACGTAAAATTTTAATCTCTAATCATACACAAAGCCAAGATTTTTTATTTTTTATTTCAACAAAGCATCAGGAAATTAAAGAACGATAACTCAAAGTCTTCAAAATTGGTTATTAGTTAGACTTCAGGAGTTTCAAATTAGTATTTTGTTAAGTATATCAAACAAAAGCTATATTTAAACAAATTAAAAGACTAAACTTGCAAAGACTAAACTTTATGTTGTTAGACACTCTAACCTTGGATCAGTGAACTCACGATATATCTCCAATGTCAGCTCTAACTTCAAATCCCTCTCCTTGAAAGATTAGACCTATACCAGATGATGAAACAAAAAACAAACTAAATGATGTCAAGTCAATTAGACAAGAGAGAAACAAGTATATCAGGCTATATTAATATAGAAGTATAACTGTATAACTCATGAACCTAAGCTTATACAGCATTCAACAAAATACCATGAAAGTTAATGAACATTAATAAAAATCTCATTCTTTTTGGAGAAAGGTTGGAATAGATTATAAAATTACAAAATTACAAAATTACAAAAATTACAAACTGCTTCAAATCATCATAATCACAATGTGAATATTCATCAGTCATTACCTGCCATTGCAAGCAGTTCCCTTTTCTAATGAATCATGTCTTTCTTCTCATGCATGATGGGATAAATTGCAAATCATGGTGGGATAAATTGCAAATCATCATAACCTTCCTTCCCCAACAAACCCAAAAGTACCTTTTTAACCTGTATATAATGTCAAGAGGAACTAGCCTCAACCCTTCTTTTGAATCTCCATCCAGCTAAATCCAGGATCTTTCGAGAGTCCTTTAGCTTGCATGTATTTCCGTATTATTCTCACTTGATCCCACTTCCCTAAAGCTGCATACACATTTGATACCAAAACATGATACCCAGTATCATAAGAATCCAATTGAATTATCTGCTCTGAGGCACGTGCAGCTATGTTTGCTTCTCCGCTTGCTCGACAGGCACTAAGTAAAGATCCCCAGATACTTGCATCTGGCTTCATTGGCATTGAATGGATAAAGTCTTCTGCTTGAGCCAATAAGCCACACCGTGACAAGAGGTCAACTACACAAGCATAGTGTTCGATCCTTGGTTCAATTTTGTAGTCGTTCTTCATCCGGTTGAAGTAAGCCAGGCCTTCTTCTACCAAACCTGAATGGCTACAAGCGAATATAACAGCAAGGAAAGCAAGATGATCAGGAAGGACGCTTGTTGCTTCCATTTCTGCAAAAGTTCTCAATGCTCTCACACCTTCACCATATGTCCCAAATGCAGAGATCATCGAAGTGTATGTCACGACATCCTTCTTTTTCATATGCTCAAATACTAGTACGGAGTTTTCCAAGCGACCACAGCTAGAATACATTTCTATTAGTGCATTCCCAACTGGAACATCTGAATGAAATCCTAACCTGAAAATGCATCCATGGATCTCTTTTCCTTGTTGCTTTGCAGCAAGTAAGGAACACAGGGGCAAGATGCCTAACATGGTGGCCGCATCGGGCATCACTCCCTCATTCCTCATTCTGAGGATCATTCTTAACCCTAAAATACGATCATCATAATGAATGCATGCAGAAATTATGGTATTCCATGTTACTACATCACGAACTTTCATGTTCTCAAATAGTATTAGTGAATCCTGTATTTTGCCACATTTAGCATACATATCGGCAAGTGCATTGTTGACAATAACATCATAATCGAATCCCAGTTTTACTATATCACAGTGGATCATTTTCCCCTTTTCCACATCTGCTAGCTGAGTAGAAATAGATAGGATCATCACGTAACTCACAGAGTCCGGTATCATGTTACTCTTCATCACCTTAAAAAGGTTTAACCCTTCATCACAACAACCATTAAGAAAGTAGCCATTGATCAATGAATTCCATGACACAGAATCCCGGCATTCCATATGATCAAATACTTCCTGTGAAGCTAATAAATTTCCACATTTTGCGTACATATCAATAAGTATGTTATTTGCCATAGTATCAAATGAAAAAGCACTTCTTTTCATGTAGTCGTGAACATATCTTGCAAGTCCCAAGTCCCGTAAATGAGCGCAAGCACGAAGAACAGAAGTGATTGTCAGCAAGTCAGGTGTAAATTCATTTACCATTTCCATAAACAGATTTATTGATTCTTCAAACAACCCCAACTGAGAGTACCCACAAATGACAGTGTTCCAACTAACAGAGTCCCTAACCACCGTCCTCTGAAAAAAGAGTTGCGCATCTTTTAACCAACCAAATTTGAAGTACATTGAAAGAAGTCCATTGCTTACTAAAACATCAGCATGGACCCCGATCTTCTCAACCAACGCATGAACTATCTGACCCTCTCTAACATCAACCAAGCTTCCGCACGCGGGCAAAACACCAGATATGGAAAAAGAATCCGGTAACAACCCATCCATTCTTAACCTATGAAAAATTTCCAAAGCTTCCTCCCAATATCCATTTGAACTGTAGCCAGAAATCAGACTATTCCACGAGACGATATCCCTAAGAGGCATTTCCTCAAACATCCGCCGTGCTTTACCGAATTCACCAAATCTAGCGTACATATCAATCAGTGCATTACCAATATACAAGTCTGAGCCAAAACCCATTTCTGAAATACGCTGATGAACAATCATACCCGTTTCCAGGTCACACAACCCAGCACAGGCATTGATCACAGAAGGAAATGTATACCTATCAGGTTGAACATTCATTTTCTGCATTTCAGTGTAGTGGCCAAGAGCTTTTGAGTAAAACCCATTATGGATAAGCGCTCTAATGATTGAATTCCATAGATAGGGATTGGTTTTGGGAAAAGCTTGGTGGAAAACTGAGAGGGACGCAATTGGGTCTCTGAGTTGGGCATACTTGCTTATGAGTTTGCCAGAGAAGAAGACGCAATGGTGCAATCCAAGAGTGACAATCAACGAATGAACTTTTTGTGCTTCTGTCCGGTTTTTAGCAGAAGACAAAGCTTTAGAGAATAACGGATATACAACTTCTTTGGTACGACCACTTACACTGCCCAAGTTTGCAGTTTTCATGAATGCCAATATGAAATGAAGGCTCTAATAAATGTCGAGTCACCCAGCAGCATCGTATTGGCTTCCCCTCGGCTTTTCCCTTCTTTTTTATCTTCTTGAAATCAGAGAATTAGTTCGTCAACTTCCCTAAATTTTTTATTTTTATCTTTAAACACAAGTCCCGGTCTAAACTACTTTAAATTAGAGACTCTAACCTATGAGGCTAAATCCAACTCAAGAAAGGTAAGGGTCAAAATTTGGGAAAATCCAAACTTATAGCCAAATACCAGTCCAGCTATTGCCTGCATGGACTGAAAAACTTTTTGGTGGAAACCACTTAAGGCTGACGCAGCTCATGTGCAAGGAGGAATCAATGGGCGCTAGATGTTGCGTGCTGTTGCTGCATAAGTTGTCGTGCGCCAGGTGTGGCATGCTGGTGTCGTCTCTTTCTTTTTCTTTTCTTTTTTTTTAATTTTATTCCAACAATAATCCAAAACCAACGATCCATATTAAATCCAAATTATTTTAACGGTAAAAAAAATATCCAACGATCCATATTAAATTCAAGCTATTCTACTTGCAAAATTCTCTCTAGGGTTCTTCTCTAGCGTCCTCTAGAGAGAGTGGGTCTTGCTCCATCAAGACTCGAGATTACTACAACGACTGATTGGATGCGTTGGCGAGACTAGCAAGTGTTGGTTGACGCTACTGGTGTCTAGATTGAGGAAGGAAGGGTTTTAGTCAAATCGATTTGCGATGCTATGGAGACCATGATGAAGGATTTCTCATCCCAGTTTGCCCCAACTAAAGCAGAACAGGAAGAGATTATTATAGACTCGACACGAGTTATGGGCATTATGACAGAATCTTTATATGGTGGCCGAATGCAGTTGTTACTATAATTGATATTGGGAAAGACAGAATCTTTTGTGCCTTCAACTCTAAGGAGGAGAGGAAAACAATTATCCGAAGCGGGCCATAACTATACAATGGATATCTTCTGGCGATGGTAGAGGCTGATGGTATTACAAACCCCGAGCATATCCCACTCTCGTCACAGGCTTTTTGGGTTTGAGTTATGGGTTTTTTGCTGGCATACATGAGGAGAATGACGGGCAATATTATTAGAGGTTGACAAGATTCTATGGTGGGTGGTTTGGGTGATCAATTTCATTGGAGGTTGACAAGATTCTATGGTCATCCTATGACTAACGAGAGGCATCTATCATGGAGCTTTATTCGATTATTGGTCGGCGAGACCAAAACTTCGTGGGTTTGTTTTGGCGATTTTAATGAGCTACTACATAGCCAAGAGATAGAAGGCTGCGTTGTTCGACCCATTCGACAAATCCTCACCTTCTAGGAGATGGTGGCTGATTGTGGGCTGAACGATCTAGGCTTTGATGGGCCACCTTTGACTTGGTTCAGTACAAGGAACTGAGGCATCAAGGAGCGACTGGACCGTTCTTAGCTAACCAGCCCTAGCATGCCCTGTTTTCGTGGTTAAAGTGCAACATCTTAACCCCCAGGTGCCCATTCTCTTATCTCTTGGTCCATAGACGAGCTCTGGTCCTTGCAAAAGTTACTTCAAGTTCAAAAATATATGAGTGCAACATGAGGATTGTGACATCATTATAACGGAAGCCTGGGGTATTCTTATGTTTTAGGTTGTAGAAAAAAATCAAAGCTACACGTGTTTATTTGCTGCACTAGCATTGGGACTTTTTCCAAGGAACAAAATGGGAAATTCAGAAAGTCATAAGCCAACTTACGAAACTGTGGAGTAATCCTTGTGATACCCTGACTATACAAACTCATCAGATGCTTACAAAGCAACTTGATACCCTTCTTTCTCGTGAAGAGGCCTTCTGGCAACAAAGATCTTGGGTAGCATGGGTTAAAAGAGGGCGACCGAATACAAAATTCTTTTTATCAACGTGCTACCTATCACCGACAATGGAACAAAATACCTGGTCTTTTTTATGGCAGGGACCGGTGGAAGGAAGATGGACTCGACATGTAGAGTGTGGATTCCTAAAGTGAAGGATCCCAAGGGAAATGTCCCATCTATTCCCTATCAGTCTCTGTAACGTGATTTTTAAGATTATCACTAAAGTCTTGGCCAACAAGTTGAAGACTATTCTCCCCGATATCATCTCTCCATCCCAAGGTGCTTTTGTGGTCGGACATTTAATTTCTGACAATTCTATGTTAGCATTTTCTTCGACAGCAACGACGTGGTCACAATGGTTTTCTTACCTTAAAACTTGACATGATTAAGGGCTACAATCACATAGAATAGGGTTCTGGAGAACATCATGCTCAAATTGGGCTTCAATGAAATCTGGATTCAACTTGTGCTCATGTATGTGTCGACGGTTAGCTATTCCTTTGTGATTAACGGTGACGTCATTAGCTATCTCCATCCATCTTAAGGTCTTCGTCAGGGCAATCCTCTCTCCCCGTATCCTTCTGTTATGTGCATCCTCTCTCCCCAAGGACGAAAGAGAGCTTGGTTTTCGTAACATGTATGCCTTTAATTTAGCCTTATTAGCCAAACAGGGTTAGCTTTGCAGAACCTTCGCTTCCAGCTCGAGTTTTTAAGGCTAAGTACTTCTTGCATACCTCTTTTTTAGAGGTTGATGTACCTTCTAATGCCTCTTGTCTTGGGAAAAGTGTATATGCAACCAAGACTGTTATCAATGGTGGCTCTTGTTGGCAAATTGGCGATGGCACCTTCACTTGTATCTGGGAGGACTGATGGTTACCCTGATTATTCATCTTCATGCTTTACTCGTTGAAGCCTACTACCTCCAAGGGCACAGTGATTGCTAATTTATTCTTGACACATCAACACGATTGGGATGTCCCCAAGCTTTCATGCATGTTTTTTTTCTCCTAGATGAGGTCGAGTTAATCCGTTCCATCCTTTTAAGCTAGCAACGTGCTCCTGACAAATTGATGTGGCACTATGATAAAAATAAATAAATAAATAAAAAAGCAAAACAAAAAGGCAAGTTTACAGTTAAGGGCGCCTATCAAGTGGCCCAAAACTTTGTCACTCCCAACACTTCATCCTCATTGACTTCAACGACGCCGTGTCTTCTCTGACTAGCTTTTTGGAAAGCTGGGGTCCCTAAAAATCAAAATTTTCTGGTGAAATGTGTGCTCAGCTCACGAAACATAACCTTTCCAAGAAGCAAGTCCCATTTGATCCCACATGTGTTTTCTGTGGAGGTGACTGTCAATCGACCGTACACCTACTACGTGACTACATTTTTGCTGAAGGTGTTTAGCGTTGCTTCCCTTCCTTTAACTAAAATAAAGTCTATCATGGTGAGCCGGCCAAGGAGTGGGTTCATAGCCACCTTGATCTCCTCTCTCTCACTGACTTTGCCACCTTTCTGATGCTGGGTTGGGCCATTTGAGAGGCTAGGACGCCTTGGTTTGGGAGGTTAAATAATCAAGACCTGAGGAAGTGTACATCAATGTTGTCACCTGCCTCCAAGATTTCTTGAATGTCAATACAAAGGCCCCAAAGTCTGTTTAGTAGCCTATTGGAGAAGTGAAATGGGACAAAACCAAAAAAGGGGCACCTAAAGGTTAACGTTGATGGTGCTTGGCACACCGGCAGCCCCTTGGGTGGGTTGGGCATTATTGTGCTTAATTCTGAAGGTACCTTCATGGCAGGGTGCATCATGATGGTGGACAATGTTTCTTATGCGGCTCATGTTGAAGCATTAGCTGCCCGTTTAGGCATTTCATTGGCTGTTGAAAGGGGTTTTATGAATGTTTCTTTTGAGAGTGATGCTCTTAAGATTGTGTGAGCAGTTCAGAGGCAATTGACGGATCAATCCTTCTTGGGCTCGATTATGGAGGATACCAAGACCTTGTTGACTCAGATCAATGGAGCACATTTTACGCATATCCACTGAAATGCTAATGGTGTGGCTCATCGTATTGCCAAATTCGCAGCTCACATTGGTACTTTTGTTAGTTAGTTTGAAGAACCTTCGGATTTTATTGTGGAACTTTTATTTGAAGATTGTAACTAGTAATTTTTTCGGGCATGATCTGAGGGGAATTGAGGGGCACTCTACCAGAGGTAAGACTCCTGCTCCCGCTCGCCTAATCTTTGTGGACATAGCCTGATTTTTGTACTCGTTACTTATCTTTCTTCAATAAATACTATCGCTCTTTTCAACAAAAAAAAAAAACCCCTAAAAAAGCCAGTAATTATATTATTTAGAGGGGAGTAGTTAATCTCATACTCATTCACTCTCTTCCTTATTTTTGACTTTCCCCATTCATAATTTCTCTCATTCCAAGTTTACATGCCATATACAAAAAATTAAACTTATAGAGTTTATAAATAAATAAATATATATATAAGTATTTAAAAGAAACAAGATCAACGAAGCGGTCAGACCAACGAAGCCAACCTAAATTCAGTTAGGATTAGGGTTTAGTCTCCACTAGGGGTGGTCATGATTTGGGTTAGTTCAGTTGTGGGCCCAATCGACCACCGAACCGTCCAAATTGATTGCGCAAAATTCCATATTGAAACCAAACCAACTAGGGTTCTAACTCACAAGGTCGATTCACCAACTATGATGGGTTGAATTGGGTTGGGTTGGTTCGTTTCAATGACATCCAACCAGGAGAAGAGAAGTGGCAAGGCAAGGCTCTGATGACGAGCGGAGCTTTGAATTGATCTACTAATTCATTGACGATGATGAAAGATTGAAAGTGAGAAATGAAGGTGAGAAAGAGAGATATCTCGGGCAAGAGAGAAAAAGTGCAAGAAATGAGGAAAAAAGGAGATGAGAGTGCTGTGGAGAGGGAGGTGAAGACTAAGTCACTGAAGAGAGTGCGAGATTGGCAAATTGATGATCAAGACGAGACATAGAGAGAGAGAGTGAGGATATATATATATATATAGAGAGAGAGAGAGAGAGATGAACTCAAGAGGCAATGAGAGGTGTGGTTTGGTTACAATTGAATCTATAAAATTAAACCAGTTCCAAGCCAAACTAAACCAGTTTGATTTGGTTTTTTTAATAAAATTATTAAAAAATCTAAAGACCAAAATCGTTCGGTTCGGCCGGGTTTTCAGTGCATTTGCCCAGCCCTCTCTCAAACGGGATCAACCCGACCTGCGCCGGCTCCATGGTTGATTCACATGGAAAAAAAAAAAAAAAAAACTCCACCGTGTGTGTTTCTACGTGAACTGTTAGATATCAATCCTTAGTGTTATAAAATAAACTGGTATATGTGCGAATATGGAGCTGCACGTAAAGTAGATGAGACACAGTATTTAACGAGGTTCGGCTATGCCTACATCCCCGGAGAGCAGCAGCAGTAACTTTTCACTATGTAAAATAATAGGGCTACAACTTTGTGTTTACAATATGTATGGCTCACTCAATTTTCTCTCTTGGAGAATTTCTCTCTTGCTCTCTTTCCTCTCAACTCACTCACCCTCATTCTTCCTTCTCTTCCTCTTCTATATGTGTGAACTTCTCTTGATGGAGGTATCTATTTATAGGCCTAAGACATTGGTTGTTCACCTCACAAAATAATTGGTAGACAACATCATTAATATTCTTCAATCAACAACATCATTAATATTCTTCAATCAACAACATCATTAATATTCTTCAATCAATTGGGTAGTGGTTTGGTTTGGTGGGTGTGTGATTAGGTTTGGTGGGTGTTAGTTGGCTATGTGGGCTTCACCTATTCTTCTTTACTTATTCTTCTTTACAACACTCCCCCTTGGAGACCACATGTCCCTAGATTGGTTGCCTCATTAAAACCTTGCTTGGAGAAAAACCCAGTGAGGTAGAAAACTGATGGAAGGAAGAAAAAGAGTACAGCAATCTGTATAGCATACTTCTGGATGCTCCCCCTGATTAATATCTCCCCCTGATGTCTTCATGACTATCTTTTGGAGTGAGAATCTTTCGGAGTGAGTGGAGGATATAGCCATTAATAATTCTCGTAGTTGAGTAAGTAAATATATTTCCAGTGAGCTATCTCTATGTAAATCATAGAAATTTTCAGAGTCCGCGTTTCTAACAAAACTTGGGCTATTTGTAAGTTCACTTGAAAGAATATGCCCGTACATGGTGTTATGCGGAGATAGCATCAAATATACCTCACATCATCCCAAAATGATGGTGATGGAGTTGAGCCCTATCTGGAAAATATGATGTCCGGTCCAATATACTTCCGGAAAATCATTAAAGTGTCCAACGGATAATTCTCATAAAAATGCTTCAATACTTTCTTAGTATAAGCAAGAATCACGTTGGCATAATGCTCGATCCTTAAGTCGAGACAAATATTTCTTGAACTCTGCAGAAGCTGTAATGTGTTGCAATCACATTATAATCAATGTACTCACTGAGGTAATTTATGCATATTAATATTGAGTACTAATTTTGTGCTTCAAGCACATGTCCTTTAGGGACTTGTTTTATGCAATGTCAATCCTCTCAACGGATTTTGTTTAAAAGGGATTAAACTTTATGACACATTATATAGCTTTTACCCAGCTATTTATATATCTTTAGGAAATCGCTTCTGGCGATATGCTCCGTGCATTTAATAACCCTTAAAGATAATATGTTGGTCTCCGTAATTGTGTAATAAGAGGGGGCACAATTGAATCTGTAAATATGGAGAAAACCCAACATTTCTTGTTTCTGCCAGAAACAGTGTGTCATACAAAGTAGGTATATTCCCTTTTATTCCGAACACCCAAGTATAAATTTCAGTATTAACATCTTTTGGGGTTCGTACTGTGGGTTTGTTCTTTCATGTTCATTCTCATCTATAATGGAATTACCTCATTCCATTTTGGCCAATAATATTGTCGACATTTAATAATTGAACGTGGTTCCAATCAACACAGCCCATTGATGATTTGAGTAGCTACTCCAAAACCAAAAATTGTCATTCATCAATTCATGATCAAAAATTGTCATTCATCAATTCATGATCCCACCATTCTCATTTGCATGCGCATGCATCAATTATAAGCATTTCTTTGCTTTTGGGTACCCAAGCCACTTCAGGGGGCTTTTATTATGTGAGAATGTGGATTATAACCTCCAATGGAGTGCTATTTTACATAGGGCGTGGAAAATCTCCATTTAGGGAGTTGGAACATTTAGAACCCATATATCTGTCATGCTGCAGGCATGCCACAGATTAATACATACATGTCAATTAATTTCTGGGACCTTAACCCATATTATGGGACTTTAACCCATATAATTTGCTACGCATTAGGCGTGCATAATATCAATATTGACATGTCAAAGGATTGTCCTTTCGGGACTTCAATCCACATCATTTGCTACGCAACAGGTGTGCATCATATTGATCACTGCTATACCCATATTCTGTTCTTATGGGACTTTAATCTGTGCAGTGTATTATCAATGTATCCAACTTACAATCTGTAAAATTTGCATTAATAATTCATGGATACATACAAGCCATTCTTTTGGAACGGACTTATCTTTCAAGATAAAATATCAAATAAGTATATAAGCATAAAATAACACAAGTATTGCTTACGTCCTTAGGTGGGAGAAAATTTTCTCAAGTATCATTCAAGCTTGTATCGGCCCAGTAAATGTAGCGCTTGATGATCTAGTTATATCCTGCAAGAGTAAAATCACAACTCTTTTCTCTGTCAAAAACAAATAACCCTCAGAGAGTTACAAAAAGAGAAAAAATGCAAAAAATTGTGATATTGATTGCAAGAGAAGGTAAGCAATCAGGGAAGAAAGCTGGTGGGAGCAAACAACAAGCTCTCATTTCTCCTAGTCTAGAAGGACCTCAGGAGATTAGAGCATAAGGTCGCCTTCACAGTTCCCTGATGTGGCGGAAACGTGATCAGGGATAGTCTCGCTTCCTGAATGGATGATCAGAGATAGTCTTGCTTCTCGGGCATATTAAGTGCTCACTGATAAGAAAAATAAGTAGATATCGCATCACTAGGTATGGAGTAAACTGGATGTCTTCTGCAAAGAAAATTTCGTTAGTAACACATTTATACACAAATACAATGAATAGGTAGAACCGGTGAATTTCAAATTAACCATAGGAAAATTGCGAGATTCTCGGGATACTTTTGAAAAAGTAGCTCCGTGAAATCCGCAAAGCAAGATCGGCTTTTGACGAAAATAATACTTTGAAAACGCCGAAAGTGCCGACAAACATTAATGGAGGCCACGTGAAGTTTTGGAATCTGGGAAAGAAAAAGAGAATATGGGGATCCGAAAAGATATTGGGATCCTGAAAAAAACGGTAGCCATATTTCCTCCTATAGATATTGCCTTTGCAAAACTTGATTTGGAGCAACTGCGTTTCAACTTAACTTCCTTCATTTCCTGAAACTTTAGTTTTCTTAAGGCTTTCTTCGAAACCTTCTTAAAAATGGCTTCCTCTTCTTCCTGCCCAAATTATATCAATTTAAATGATACTCCCACAACAACGAGTGACGCCCAAGTTTGGCGTCCATCCTTTGTATCCAAAAATCGTCATATCACAGTTAATGATTCTGTGATGATGAATGATGCTACTGCTGTCATAGTAGCTAGGAATTTCATTACTCCAATGGATGAAATGTTGTTGACAGGGAGATCAGAGGAAGAGGCTATTGATGACTCAATGGCTTTTAGCATTCAGAGTGCTGCTTCTGTTTCTAACATGGCTGATCGTTTGCGTGCCAGAGCAAACGAAGTTGAGAATTTAACAACTGAAAATTCGTCTCTTCAAAGAATGCTTCATGAGTCTCAACAGGAGGTTGAGAAACTTAAAGGAGAGAATAATGCCTTGTTGAAACTGGTGAGTTCGTACTCTGTTGATACACTGAGAAGGCTAGACATGCTGCAGGTCTCCAATGAAAGAATTTTGGGAGACCATGAGAGGCTCATGGCTAAGCTTAAGAGGCGTCGTCCTCTTCCTTCAGAGGCTTCAGGAACATAATGTATTTTTATAGATTTTACAGGGCCTGCACCTTTATTGCAGGAAAAAAATCTATATGTTGTATGTTCCTGTTATAATAATTGCGCACATTCTTAAACTTGCAATTGTGGTTTTTACGTCTTTTCAAAATGACGGTTTGGAACCTTGTGCCTTATAGGTTCAAATAACCACATCGACTCTCCTAAATTTCATATTTCAATGTATGGAACTTTTGGCCTGTGCAAAACACAAAACTCAGAATTTATTCACCTTTTTCAAATGGACATGAAATATGAATTGAGTAAAAGCTACGCTAATATCTTATATATTTGGGTTCATGAGCTTCCGGCCCAGATATAACAAAATGTGAGGGGAGCCTCAATTCATCATTCTCTTATGCCAAAGAAATATGTGGCGTACCACAATTTGCAATAATACCTCAAGGCCTGTCCATTTAATTGTTGGAACTTCAGGTTCTCAACACTGTTAGATTTTGAACCTCAAGCCAAAATCACATGTTCTCATGGTATGGACATTCAATCCCCTTAGATTTTGAACTTCGGGCCAAAATCACATATTCTCATGGTATGGACATTTTTACAATTTTCTGTACATATTTCTGGACTTCAAGCCCTTACATAATTGTCCATGTTTTGAGGAACTTCTGGCATCTCATTTAATTGCTCATCCATGAGTTTAAGGAACTGCAGGTTCCCCTTTTTTTTTGAATAGTGATGGTTTACCCAAAATGATTAATATTTATGTATACGTCACTATTCATATATCCGGTACTATTCATCAAGTCATGAATACGTATCTATTCATGTGTACAATACATTTGCCAGTACAGTTATCATCCATGTGTACGGCATTATGAACCAATACGGTACTGTTACATCATTAAGGAACCCCAGGTCCTTATTTACATGTCAGGGATCAAGGACCCTCAAGTCCAATTACATGTTTACAAATATAGTACCGGAGAGACTGCCAGCTCTCATATTAACATCATCATCAAGGATCTTCAAGTCCTGATGTAATTGTATGATGAGGATCAAGGAACTTCTGGTCCTGATCTGCATACTGTAAAAACTCATCATACAGCACATTTAATCCATAAAATAAATTGCTGATAAATAAATTACTGGTATGGACGATAAACCCGCACCACACTTTAAATAAATGTAAATGTGCGGTAAATTAAATTCATAAAGTTAAGGTGCTTGTATGGGCATTAATTCTGCTCCATACATTTAAATAAAAGTAAAGGCGTGGACGATAAACCCGCACCACCCTTTTAAATAAATGTAAATGTGCGGTAAATTAAATTCATAAATTAAATTGCTTGCTGTATGGACGTTAATCCCGCACCATACTTTAAATAAAATTAAATGTGCGGTAAAGTAAATGGTGCTTGTATGGGCACTAATTCTGCTCCATACATTTAAATAGAAGTAAAGGCGTGGACGATAAACCCGCACCACCCTTTTAAATAAATACTGTTGTATGGGTAATAAACCTACACTATACAGTAAATATAATATATTATATTACTTTAAGTAAAAGTAAATTTGCGGTAAAGTAAAGGCAATTATTGGTGGGTTCTCATCAACACCATGATCAAATAGTATAGCAGATAATATTATTATCGTTTGTGGAAGGCATCATGCTTGTCTCTTAAATCAAATGCTTTCCACCTGTAATCTGCACACAGTTGGTTTGCTCGTATATCTCTCTTACAGACCACAGCTCCTCCACTACTTTTCTTCCTTACATCAACATAAGGGTTAGTAGTATAGATAATAGTGCAACACAAAAATTATACCTGAGAGCTTCTCGTGCTGATAACGTGTTATAAAATGAACTGGTATATGTGCGAATATGGAGCTGCACGTAAAGTAGATGAGACACAGTATTTAACGAGGTTCGGCTATGCCTACATCCCCGGAGAGCAGCAGCAGTAACTTTTCACTATGTAAAATAATAGGGCTACAACTTTGTGTTTACAATATGTATGGCTCACTCAATTTTCTCTCTTGGATAATTTCTCTCTTGCTCTCTTTCCTCTCAACTCACTCACCCTCATTCTTCCTTCTCTTCCTCTTCTATATGTGTGAACTTCTCTTGATGGAGGTATCTATTTATAGGCTTAAGACATTGGTTGTTCACCTCACAAAATAATTGGTAGACAACATTATTAATATTCTTCAATCAACAACATCATTAATATTCTTCAATCAATTGAGTAGTGGTTTGGTTTGGTGGGTGTGTGATTAGGTTTGGTGGGTGTTAGTTGGCTATGTGGGCTTCACCTATTCTTCTTTACTTATTCTTCTTTACAACACTTAGATATTTCTTCATGTATTTTTCCTGAGAAGCATTAACAATTCTGCATCCATACTCCACATCCTTTTGAAAACTCATTCCTCAACGGCTATGACTGTACTTTCAAGTATGCGAACCCATGGGCTACTCTTTCAAAATCCAACTCCGAGAAACTTCAGAACCTTCACAAGGAAAAAACTAACACAACACTCACTCTTTCACTCTCATAGACCTCATTCTTTAGCTTATTGTCCATCAAATGACAGGGAAATTGGTCTTCAACGTATGCAATTCCGAGAAGTCTGCAGTACTGCTACAAGCCAAGAACCGTTTTCATCAGCTTCTCTGTCAGATTCTCTTTTGGTGGAGAAGATTTTACTGGGTCTGAAGCAAGGTAATCTCAATTCTTTGCGCAGTTATCTGCTTCGATTAAACCCATTGCTTGTTGTTGAGGTTCTTAATCGCTGCCGCGAAAATTTGCAACTGGGTCTGAAATTTATTGATTTAATTGTGTTAAATAGTCCGAATTTTAAGCATTCGTCGCAGTCTTTGAGTGCAATGATTCACTTGTTGGTGCGGGGTCGAAGGGTGTCGGATGCACAAGCTTTGATTCTTAGAATGGTTAGGAAGAGTGGTGTTTCGCGTGTTGAAGTAGTTGACTCTTTGGTTTCAACTTATAGCAATTGTGGCTCAAGTTCTTTGGTCTTTGATTTGTTGGTCAGAACTTATGTGCAGGCTAGGAAGTTGAGAGAAGGGTTCGAGGTGTTTCAGCTGTTTAGAAGCAAGGGATTTTGTGTTTCGATAAATGCTTGTAATAGTCTTCTTGGTGGGCTTGTGAAGGTTGGGTGGGTCGATTTGGCATGGCAGGTATATGGGGATGTTGTTAGCAGTGGGATTCAGTTAAATGTTTATACACTCAATATTATGGTTAATGCCTTATGTAAAGATCGCAAAATTGATAGTGTTAAATCGTTCTTATCAGACATGGAAGAGAAAGGGGTTTTTTCAGATATTGTGACATATAATACACTAATCAATGCATATTGTCAGGAAGGGCTTTTAGAAGAAGCTTTTCAGTTAAAGAACTCTATGTCTTGTAAAGGGCTGAGACCTGAGGTTTTCACGTACAATGCTATCATAAATGGTTTATGTAAAGTAGGAAATTATGCAAGAGCGAAGGAAATTTTGTATGAGATGTTGAACAATGGATTGAGTCCTGACACTACTACGTATAATACATTGCTTGTTGAGAGCTGTAGAAAAGATGATATTTCAGAGGCTGAGGGAATTTTCAATGAAATGTCATGTAGAGGTGTTATTCCTGATTTAGTTAGCTTCAGTTCACTTATTGGGGTTTTTTCGAGGAATGGACATATTGATCATGCTTTAGTATATTTTCGAGATATGAAAAAGGCAGGCTGGGTTCCAGATAATGTGATCTATACTATCCTTATACATGGATATTGCAGAAATGGAATGATGTTAGAAGCTTTGAAGTTGCGGGATGAAATGCTTGAGCAAGGTTGCGTTATGGATGTGGTCACGTTCAATACTATTTTAAATGGGCTGTGTCGGGAGAAGATGCTTTCTGATGCAGATGAGCTCTTCAATGAGATGGTGGAAAGGGGTGTCTTTCCTGATTTTTATACGTTCACAACACTCATTCATGGATATTCTAAGCACGGGAATATGACTAAATCCCTAAATCTGTTTGAGGCAATGACTAAAAGAAATATCAAGCCTGACATTGTCACATACAACACATTAATCGATGGTTTCTGCAAAGTAGGTGAAATGGATAAAGCTAAGGAGTTATGGGCTGACATGGTTTCTAGAAGGATATTACCCAATCACATTTCATATGGCATTCTAATCAATGGATTCTGTAGCACGGGACATGTGCATGAGGCATTTAGGTTGTGGGACCAGATGATTGAAGAAGGTATCAAACCGACTCTAGTTACTTGTAACACTGTCATTAAAGGCTATTGCCGCTCTGGCAACACAACAAAGGCAGATGAGTTCTTAGGCAAAATGGTTTCAAAAGGAATTGTTCCTGATAGTATTACTTACAACACTCTGATTAATGGATATGTAAAAGAAGAGAATCTGGACAGAGCTTTTTTTGTCGTTAAGGAGATGGAAAACCAAGGAATATTGCCAGATCTGTTTACATACAATATAATTCTAAATGGGTTCTGTAGACAAGGTAGAATGCACAAAGCTGAGCTAGTATTGCGGAAGATGATTGAGAGAGGTGTAAAACCTGATAGAGACACTTATACGTCATTGATAAATGGACATGTGACCCAGGACAATTTGAGGGAGGCATTTCGGTTCCATGATGAAATGCTGCAAAGGGGATTTGTGCCAGATGATGAATTCTAGTTTGTGTTTTTGCTCTTGCAACTGAAGGTAGGATGTTCTCTCCTACTCTCCTAATCTCCTTACCCTCTTTATTTTAATCAGCTGCTAGAAGAACATTCTGATTATATATTCTCTCATGATCATTTGATTGAAGGCTTGTAGACCATGTGTTGGATAGGAAGGGCTTTGATAGGTATAGGAGGAGGTGGAGCAAAGGGTGTTTGGGTCTAGTGAAATTTTCAGTATAAATGGTAAGCCAGAGCGAGTTTTGAGCTACGGGGGGGTTGAGGCAGGGAGACACATTGGCCCTGTTTCTTTTTATGCTTCTTGATGTCTTGAGTAGATTAACAGGATGTTCTGGTGAGTGTCACTTGATTGGGGTTTTACAGTAGGTAAGGAGCGTATTAGGTGTCTCACTTAATAGGGCAGTACTGATACTAATGTTTTCACTTCAGGGAAGAAGGAGAGATTCAGCAGGTTGGTCATTGAGTTATTTGGGGCTATGTTGGGGCTGAAAATTAACGTGTCTCAGAGTGTGATGGTGCATATCAATGTAAAGGAGGGAAGATTAGTGTCCGTAGCCTGTATTACCATTTATACTGAAAGATCTACTTAACCCAAACACCCTATGCTCCACATCCTCTGACGCCTACCAAAGCCCTTCCCATCCAACACATAGTCTAAATAAATATGACCCTTGTCATGTCGCTTATTTAATAAATGAGCCATGTTTGTGTCTTCATTTTTAGTTGTTGTCTCGCCTCACTTAAAAACACAAGCTGAAAAACAGAAATTGCTATCCTCTAATATGTATGCATGTGCGTATGTTATAATGACAAGTGTTCATTCGTTGAATGCGCATTCTTTTAATATATTTTCCCTTATAAATTTATTTTTGATCTCATTCAGAAATATGCAATGCAACATGCTTTTGAGACTTTGACGGGCCAAATGAATTCACGAAATAACCTGTTCAACAATGCTGCATTATCTCCTGGATCACCTTCTCCATTTTTATCAGCTCCAGCCTCAGGGTCTTCCACCTCACCCTTTCCAGCTGCTTCTCTACCTTCTGTGACAGTAGATGTATCTGCAAGCAGAGTAGATGCAAGCACCAGCTGCACCAGCCACACCAGCCACACCAGCTACACTAGTTACACCTGCCACTAATGTCAAAAATGAAAAAGAAGTAGAAAAAACGGAACAGTTTTGGTAATCAAGAATCACTCTTACCATAGTCTTTTCTTTATATTGCATAAGAATTCTTTGTGGCTTAATATTTCTGTATGAACTTTGTGTGTATAGCTCAATAGCAATTTGTATGTGCCCTAGAAGTTATTAGTCTGATAATGAATTTATGCACTTTTATGTCTATCATTTTTTTCCTTTACTTTTTTAATAAATAGTTTTACTTGGGCTTCTAATCCATGATATATATTTTTTTCAATGTTAAAAAATATTGGTTAAATAATTAGAAAGATTGAATTTTATCTTAAGAGGGAAATTTAAATTTTGGGTTCCCTAAACAGTCATAAAACGGTGAATCCACTTCTAGAGTGACCATACATTCTTGAAAACTTTGTTCTAAATACATGTGGATACTCTAAAGTATCACTTTTTGCTGGCTGCAAGAACAGGATGTGCGAAATCTGGTCTGAGCTCTCTAAATCTGTAATACCATATCATATGCTGAGGCTTTTTGAGACCCCCTGTGAGAAAGTAATGTAGTTTTTTGTTTTGACCATTACATGAAATCATTATTAAGAAATTGTGACCTCACTAGTCCATCTATAGAAAAAGGTGATTTTTTATTCTTGGGGATTTGGTAGTAGATGGATAAGATAGAAAAAAGAGTGGAGAGGAATGCGAGCTGACTTTAGAAAATATATACATAAAGTTAAGTAAACCATGACAAGCAGACACTGAATGATGGGAAAAACCACTCAGTTTATACCCGTACCCGATAGTCGCTAATGCTTCCGATTTATAAAATCATCCATGTCGAGATTGCTTAAGCCCATAGGTGGCTTTGTTAAGGTGATACTTTCTTTGAAGACCCCTCATGGACAATATATCCTGCAGGTTGTTCCATTTGCATTCCTCCTTTCCTTATATCAAGCTAGCGGGGGGCCAATAAAGTAACCCAAATACCGTATAAAGTACTAGATTTCCATTTTGTATGTTATATGAGAAAATCAAAATGGTGCATAAGGTTGGAATGCGCTTTGGAAGTACTTAACAAGTATAGTTTGAAAATTTTGATTCATTTCTTACTTTGGCTTTTTACGCGGTTTTAAGTTTTAACTACCTTCTGTGGTTTACTGCTGATTAGTGCCTCTGCATTGTATTTGGTTAAAGGGAACTAATTTCCTATACGTCAACAAGTTCTTTCAAAGGAAGTTTTCTGAATAAATATTCATTGTATTTCCCTTTTTTAAGGTAAGAAATGTCAACAAAGTATTTGCGAACTTAACCAAAAAACTGTTAGTGCTAGACTCTCAGGATTTAAATTCTCCACATTTTACTTTCAATGGAGAGGCACAACTGTCTGATGCTTTCTGATAAATCTGTTGCATTGAATGATTTGAAACTTATCAGAAGAAGTTACATTACTCTTTTTTAATGAATTTATGGGACATTATGGGATATTGTTTGTGTTTCATTTCAAGTTGTTTGATCATGATCAAACAGCTAGGATCCATGAATAGACATCATTTGATTTCAAATGTAGAAGCCTAACCTGATTTAGAGGTACATTTTTTTTTTCTCTTTGTTTTTTTGGATGATTTAATGTCTAAAAAGTAGGGTTGGCAGTGGCACAGATCAAGGCTTATTGTGTGAGGTGTCATGATGTTTGGTGGCTGATGATTTGACTTGTCTTATTGTGACACAACACATAGTTAAGAGATTGAATATTTCTGTGATAAATAATGGCCATCAATATTTCAAGAGATTTTTGACAGGCTGCTATAATTTGGATATTGAATTTGAAATGTTTGCTTTCACAAGTTTCGTGTTAGGGATTCTAAGTGCATTTTATACTCACAGCTTTTGTAGATATTACTCCAGGGAAACTGAATGAAAGAGCCCTTTCTAAAGTAGCCTAAAAGATGTTTCCGAAATAGGTTCATCTAAGGGTGCCCAGAATGACGTGGAGGTATCTCATATTGATGTTTCTCCAGATTTTGTGCTTCTTTCCAGTTAATGTTCAGATTTAACTATTTGCAAACTCTTTGAAGGTTTCTCAAAATGGAGCTGCTTTGCTTTTAAGCACAAGGTAGATGCTTCTGTCGGGTTCCAATCTACTTGTAAGTAAAGAGTTAATTGACACGTAGCGGCCCCTCGTTATTGCAGTGCATGCTTTTCTTTTAGATTTAATGTCAATTTTTTGGTAGCTAATTTTTATGACAGAGACTATCTTTTTCTAAAGACTGTTGAAGTGCATATGTTTCTTAACTTCAGACGCTCAACTTGGGATATTGATTCTAGAGTTAGTTATGTAAAGTGACAGACTTTTTCTCTGTTGTCTTGTGAGTGTATTTGTTATAGCATTGGTAAGATCAAATAAGAAATAAAATTCTCTTTGTTGGGGCTGTTGCAAGCTTTTTATTGTTTCGGCTTTGTAACATCTAGTTTGGAGACGACAACAAAAACTAATTATAAAGGAGTATTTAACTCTCACAGCCCAAATCCCACACATACTCAAATTACACACACAAATGAGAAATTTATTTGGAGCAAGATTTTGTTTTTCTTCTTTGCTCATTTTTGTGAGATTGATTTGGGGTCTATGTATGATTTTTGTCTATGTAAGATTTGGGGTTGTGAGAGTTACACTCTTTTGTAATTTCGTTTGGATATAAATCTCCAACAGGTATGGGCTTAGCCAGGTTGGCTAGAGTAGATATGCTCTCCACTTTGCACCTTAGTTCGAATCTCCCTCCTCCTAATTTAGATTAAATTAAGTAGAATATCGCTTGTATTAAAAACTGTCGTCTCCAAACTGGATTTAGGATTTAGGCTAGAAAGCCAAACTTTGTGTTAGTGGGGCTTGTGACGGTCGAATTTGACTGGTTTGACAATTGGTTAAAATCAAATCCTTTTATTTAGAAATTTAATAATTCAAAGCTAATTCGTCCTTCTTATGGAAATTAAATTATTCAAAACTAATCCCAAATGTTGACTTGTACTAATTATCTTTTGCCGACCAAATTGTCAAACTTGAATTTCTTGATTATCGATCAAATTATCATTGATTTTTTATTTAAAAAGAAAAAATTTCATGTCTACACCTGATCTACAAGTCAATGACTTTTTCCACTAGACTAGACCAGATCTACACTTGAGTAAACAAATTAGCAATGCAGGGTACTTCAAAACAATGCTACCAAAAAACAGCCATTTTATTATCAGCTGGTATGATTAAGATATATATGGAAAACAAAATTCAAGCACATATACCAACTTTTACCAGGTACATTGATCAGTTGACTTAAAGAGTCTTGTTATCTAGGTCATATCCTACCAAGAAGTTCGTCTGTGCTACATTTCCATAGATTGCCACATCATTGGTTGGGGAAAATGGAAGACAGACAATATCTTCTCTAACTTTTACCAACTTTTAACAAAATTCATGAAAGACAGACAATATCTTCTCTAACTTTTAATCAGCTGGTATGATTAAGATATATATAGAAAACAAAATTCATGCACATATACCAACTTTTACCAGGTACATTGATCAGTTGACTTAAAGGACAGAGTCCTGTTATCTAGGTCATATCCTACCAAGAAGTTCATCTGTGCTACATTGCCATAGATGGCCACATCATTGGTTGGGGAAAATGAAAGACAGACAATATCTTCTCTAACCCTAACAAAAAGGTTTACAGGTTTTAGCTTCACATCTGCACCATTGAAATGGAAGGTGACGACGATAGGCTCTTCGATTTCGGATTTAGTCTTGTAGCAAAGCTGTAGTATGCCAGTTGGATCTTTGGTCACCTCCAGACGAACTGCCTTTCTAATTGCTGATTCAAAACTTTGATAAAGTTTTGTAGGCAAAAATGTTGAGGTAGTCCCAGAGTCTATGATGATGTTGCCCTTAAAAGATTGTGAATTGTCAGCATCAAGTTTAAAATTGTCGGCACCGACGCTAATGCCTTGAAGCTCAAGGTAATAGTAGGTTTCCGAACCATTTGACAGCAAAGGGGTTGAGACCACATCATGACCTGAAACTTTATCGCCGAAATATATCGTGCTTGAAATTTCACGCTGACCTTGTTTGGCTCCCAGGATTGGATCGGAATCGGATTGTTCATAAGTCGTCGGCACCAAGCAATAAGAGAAAGATTTCCCTCCAACCGCATAGCCGATTCGGGATAAAAATGACACAGCTCCACTTCCAAGTCCAACTATTCCAGACTCAATCCCACCGAAGATTCCTCCATTGTGGTGTCCGCAACCAAATATCGTGTTCGGAATCGATATAGGCTTCCCTGTAGTACTGGAAGCCAATGTGACAGTGTCCAAGGACAGATTTCCAGTGGTGTAGGACATATCCCCATATGTATAATTATAATAGCAAAAGTTTGTATCTGAACAAGAGGCTTCATTTAGCAAATGGCATTCCTTGGACAAACAAGAAAGGGGCTTATAAGTTGAGGAAGAACTGGGATCAAAAAGAGGTGGGTTTTGCTTGAAACAGTCCATACATGGCTTGCATTGTGTCCATGTAAGATCTCCCCCGGTGTCAACAATGCCAATAAAAGTTTTGGGTGGTGTCCCAATTGATATGTTCACCAAATACTCTCCTCCAATATAAATTAAATGGGATTCAGCTACAGGACTCGGAGCGCGAAGTGCTGAATTTCTTCTGCTGAAATGGCTGATCATACGGTGATGCGAACGTTGCAAGGCGTTGCTTACCCGTTGCCAACGACTTTCGGATTGATTGTATAAGGGAGATGCCGGCGAATCACGGTGGATCATTTCAAGGCTAAAGCCAATTCCATGGAGATGATCATCTTCTGTGAGCGAGAGAATTGGGAGGAAAATAATGGACAATGTAATGGGAAATGCAATGAGGAAAAGTGATGAATGATATGCTACCATGGCTACTGTGAGAAAGATGAAGACAACAACACATTGACATATACTAAAACGGTCTTGTTCTATATAACCAGAGAGTCATAAATACAATACAAAAAGATATCTGTTAGAATTTGATGATTAATTAAATGCACCTAAATGATGCTTTGACCAGCAAAATTGTTTAAAAGTGGATAATTTGATAAATTCAAAACCCTTATCGAAGTCTTGGGTATAGTTCATGTTTTTTTCGTTAACCTATGTAGGGAGCTTTTTTTTTTTTTTTTTTTTTTTTTTTTGTGGTAAATACCATGAGATGTCCCCACATTTGAAGGCTATTTTACCATGTAAGATTACCTTCCTTTTTTTTTTTTTTTTGGGATGTGCTTACTTGATATAGGTTTGACCATAATTTTTTATATTATACAGATGTTATTGGGGAAATGGAAGAAATGACAAGATGAATTAATGCTCTTAACCAACTTGCGTTACAAGCTCTTTGTTGGTTTGACTAGAATTTAAGCAAATGCTAATTCAATTTAATGCTTTAAGAAATGGGAGTGATTTGAATATATATTGTTTGTCTTTTTTTGTCTATTCAATCTGAATTTTGAATCAAGTGATTATACTTGCGCCCGAGGCCTTGTGTTCCAATCTTTTCTCTCTCAGTATCACTTATATATATATATATATATATATATATATATATATGCACACGGTGTATACTTTAAGCAATGAACCTACCTAAACTATAGATTTAGCAACTTGTTCAAAACTTCATCGTAAAGCTCACATTATCGTACTATATATACCAAAAGTAATTAATTCTTACCTTAGAAAGCATTCTTATAATATATAAATAAATAAATAAGACAGTCCAAAAGCTCAAATTACCGTACTGTACACAAAAAGTAATTAATTCTTAACTTAGGAAGCATTCAAATAATATATAAATGAAAAAAATAGCTATATGCAAAGAGAGTTTGTAGCTCAAGTGATTAAAAGTATTTATCCCTCCTTCCCTCAATCAATTCCATAAAAGAAAACATTTAAAATTTGTAACTCAAGTGGTTTATAGTATTTACCCCTGCACTCAATGTCCTAAGTTCGATTCCTCTCTCTCCAATACCCACCAATACCAAAAAAAGAAAACATTTACCAGTTGTAGATCAAGTGATTAAGAGCATTTACCCATACATCCGAATTCCTAGATTCGATTCCGCCTCCCTCCATACAAAACAATAAAATATTATGGTTTCGTTGCAAAATTTACCATTTCCTTTTGAGTAAGCACATTTGGCTTGGCTATGCAACTTATGTCTTATATTTTTTTGTGAGCTATTACAAGTCATTTATTGGTGACTTTTTCTAATAATGTAAAATTTTCAATATTGTAGTTTATATGATTTTAACAATAAATAAACACTTTTTTTTTGGGGGAAATAACTCATACACCGTTGACTTTTTGTTTAGGACCTTTTCTATTAAAAGGGGTGATATGATAATATTCTAAACTCACACATACTACACCGGATGTTAGGACTCGAACCCATGACCTTTTCAAGAGGAGAAATTGCTCCAAACCACTATAGTACTAGTGGGTCCGTTGCCACATCGTGGACTATTTTTATTCCAAAGACAATATATATCCATCATCAATTATTAAAAATATGCAAGAGGTCTTTTCTAACTTGATAAAAATAGCAAAGGTCCGAATTTCTGCATTTAGCATCGATACATTTATACGTATTTAAACAAATACTAACTATTAAATTAATAGAATGAATACTCATAAGCCACATCAACATAATTGTATTAACCCAAAACTCACCACTTCCACCTTAGCCAAAACTTATGAAATAACAAATAAAAAATTAAAATTTCCCAAATAGCGATACCTCCTTCCAGACCTAGCCTCTTCAATGTGCCATTGCTGCTCACTATCTCCAGCAGGGGTGGATCTTCAAAATTTTCTGAGAAAAAAAACCTAAATATCTTTAGTAAGCCTTGCCCAGAAGTAAATAAAAATATAAAAGAAACCCTATATGTCTTTAGCCCAGCCGACTTCTTCACATCTCTCATCGTCTATCTCTTAGCTTCTCAGTTCTTCTAATTTCTCTCCTCTTCTTTTAGCTTATCCTCTTAGAATACAAACCCTAAATTTCAGTTTCAAATTACAACTAAATTTCAAGATACATACATGTATTTAGGAACCAGAAGAGAACACGCAGGAGGAACACATAAACAACAGTAAAAGGACTCCTGAGAAGCACTCAACTTCAACTCAGAACCAGACAAAGAAAACCTCCTATGTATGACCAAGCATAGTTCTTTGGTCGGCGCAAAGTAGAGAAGAGCACCACATCCCAACAACTACCACCAGCTTCGCTGCTGCTGTCGTCGTTGAAATAGAGACAAAACATCAGGCATCATGTATCACAACTCTTATGAGGAGAGAAAAAATCCAGCATCACCATATAAAGAATAACAGAAGAACCCATGAGAAGCACTCCACTTCAACTCAAAACCAGACAAAGAAAACCTCCTATGACCAAGCATAATTCTTTGGTCGGTGTAGAGTAGAGAAAAACACCACATCCCAACAACTACCACTAGCGTCGTTGCTTCTGCTGTCTTTGAAATAGAGACAAAATTTCAGCCACCAGGTATCAAAACTCTCTCGAGAAGAGACATAATCCAGATGAAGGGAAAAGAATGGGCGATGAGGAGAGGAAGGCGAAGATGAGCAGAGGGGAGGAGGGGTAATGGCCACCTCCCCCTTTGGCTTCCTTGTGGTTGGTTGTCGGCAAGGAGAAAGGGAACCAGAGTGCGGCTAGGGTTTTTTTTGGTGTTATTTTGTATTGCATTGTATTTATTTGTGGTTTTTGTTTTTATTTTTACTTATTTTTTTTAAAGCTTTACTTATGTAAAGAAATCCATTTGAGAATGGTTTTTATTTTAGTTTTAGGTTTTTTTTGTTTTTTGTTTTTGTTTTTGTTTTTTTGTTTTTGTTTTGTTAAACTTTTACATATGTATAACATTTGAGGGGTAAGGCTCGTTACGTTTCCCATGACTAGGTATATATTTTTTGTTTATTAATTCAATTCACTTGCACCATCAAATTTAGTACGTAAGTTTTGCCCAACTGGCTTTCAAATCATACATCCGCTCTATTGCCAGCCATGGCCACCGCCCCCCACTCTCTTTTCCTCTCGCACATAGACCTTCCTCACCATTTGGTTCGAATGAATTGTATATTGATTTAGTAGATTATCTAATAGTAATTATCTAAAGGGATATATGATTATCTCATAGAGATCGGAACTGGATTATCAATCATCCAAAATAGACAAAGTAATTAACGTGTTGTCTAAGCTCATTCTTCCAAGCGTACTTTTTTTCACAGTCCCACTTTGCAAGTCTCATCTCTTCTTCCCTACAATTACTTCATCATTTTTCTTCAAGCTCTGCTCCTTCAATTATCCGGATCATCATTTCATGTTGAGAATGACTTGCTTTTAGTTGGTAAGATCTCAATCTTTGGAATTTTCATCATCAAGCAACTGAAATCTCTTCTTAAGCGTTTGATTTTGGTGATGACCAAGAGGTGTATAATTATGTTTTTTTACACAGCATGTTCACCCCCATTTTTCTCAAAAAAAAAAAAAAAAAAAAATTTATGTGGTGAATAGACTGTTGCTATGGTAGAAGTGTCGTGGTGTTGGTGACAGTTTTCCTGTTGTATATTTGATTACACCAGGCTTCGGTGGAGCTTTGTATAATCAGTTGGCTTAAAGGAAACAATGTGCTTTTGAAGATCATATCCCACCAAGAAGTTCATCTGTGCCAAGTTCCCATAGCTAGGTTCCATAATATCCATCAGGAACAAAAGCAAAGCACAAAATTTCCTCATTGTGCCTAAGAAAGGTGTTCCTAGATTCCAACTTCACATCCGCACCATGAAAATGCACAGTCATGGATGGCGCTTTGAATTCATTAGATTCCCTACTGTTTGTAGCAAAGGCTCAAAGGAATGGTTAAGTCATTCACACTCACGTTCTGAAGCAACCTGTGTCCCGCGACTTCATCTTCCAAATATAAGTACAAGTCCTCTGGAAGAATGGTCTGTGTTGTGCCCGAATCAATTATAACGTTGCCCTCTAGCCTTATGGATAGAGGAAAAGGAACCCTATTGTCGCCAACGCTTATTGCTTCCATCGTCAAGAAGTAGTAGTAGTCTTTTTGGACCAAGGGAGCGGACACAACTTCGAAGCCTGAAACCACAGCATTGCTACCGAAATTTAACTTGCTTGTGTTTTTGGTTTGGGGCTCACCCGTGACCAAGCAATAGGAGAACGAAAGTCAAGTTAGTCAAGTTAGAGTTTTTTTATTTATTTAAAAATTTATTTTTTAATTACGAGTAAATTGAGTTTTAATGAGGTAGCACGTGGAGAACAAAAGTCAAGTATGTTGACGTGAGTCTCCTAATTAATCAAGGAGATTTACTTCCTTGATTAATTAAGGGATTTACTTTCCTATTTTTATATAGTTGATAAATTATTGTCTAATTAGGAAATACTTTCCTAATTCTTTACTGTATCTAATTCCTTGTAAAGCATCCTGTAAACTCTTATATATACCTCCTTATGGAGAAGAATAAGATTAACCTAATACATTCAAACTATATTCATATTTTAGCATGGTATTAGAGCAATCGATCCTAGGTTGTCTCTAAACCCTTATCTCAAATTTCTCATATTCAAATCCAAAACCCTAAATCAAATTCCTCATAATTTTTCCCCAAATCCAAATCCCTCAAATCTAAAGTCCTAAAATCCTCTTATCCAAATCCCTAAATACATACGCTCAAATCTTATGCACATACCTCTTATATCCAATTCCTACATCAAATTCTTCACCTTCTCAGATCACATCTTACTTCCGCAGCGATGTCAGGAATCCCTACGATTCTCCATCTTATTGCAGACTCACAGAAGCATGTGGTCAATCCTGCTGACCTGGCTACCCGGACTCCTGCTTCTATCACCATCACCAAAGGTTCTACTTTTCATACGTCCTCCAAAAACTCCGCATGGATTATCGACTCGGGCCCTACAGATCACATGACATTTGATCCTGACCATAGTATGAAATATCGATAATATCGAGGAAATATCGAGGATATTTCGATTTTTTTGAATCACGGATATTTCGGAACATATCCATGTACATATCGTATAAATATCGACAATATCGACGATACTATCGAAAAATATAGATGTCGATAATTTCGCTCACATTTCAGCAATATTTTGTCAAAATATCGGTGTAATATCGCCAAAATATCGAAAATATCGAAAACATCGATGTGAAGGAAAAAAAAAGTTTTTTTTTTTAAAAAAAAAAAAAAAGGGGAAAAGGGGAGAAAAAAGCACAAAGGGGATATGAACCCCTTCCATTTTACTCCTCCAACACCTTAAACACCATATCACTTATGTTTTTGTGATAATATGCTAAAATATTTATATTTATATGGATGATATGTTAACAATTACATGCAAAACTATTTTGGGGATTTATCATTTGATGACTACTCTTCACAATATACTTACTCTACACATAGAGATGATGAAGATAGTGAAAAATTTGAACCTCGTAGGAACTCTATGTGGTACTAAGTCATTCATGTATCTTACCATGCAATGTATAAAGTGTAAAATATTATAGTAAATCATTATATATGAATGATTACGGTGTATTTAATCTTTTTTCATTAATTATTACATATTTTTTACACTCATAGTGTTTGCCCGCTTGCTGTATAATCAACTTAAATTAGTTAAATCCATCATGCAATGCATTTCCTTCTAATTTTTTGTGATAAACTCATAGATAATTGACTAAATAGACATTCTCCAAAGTTTCAATAAAAATTTTCAAGTTTTTCTTACAATTTCCGTGGTTTTTATTCAATTTTTATCGATATCGATAATATCCCGATATTTCCATCGAAATTTCCATATTTTTGGACTACCGATATTTCCGATATCATCGATATTTTAGACCTTGATCCTGACCAACTTCTTAATCGCAAATCATCCACTCCGTTGGTGGTGTCTAATGCTAATGGTACCCCCTCCCCTATGGTTGGGGAGGGCTCTCTATCTCTCTCTGCTTCCCTACATCTGGATTCTGTATTACTTGTTCCATTTTTGGATCATAACTTGTTATATATTGCACAACTTACTACTACTTTGGGGTGTACTGTAACATTTTGGCCAAATCATTGTGTTTTTCAAGACATCCTCACAGGAACGATGATTGGTTGTGGTACTCGGCAGGGCAAACTCTATTACTTGGACTGGACACCATATAGTGAGGTCAAGGGTGGTCAAGCTTTCACAACCAGTGGAACTCGTCTTGAGGGGGAGAGAGACAAAATTTGGTTATGGCATAAATGTCTTAGGCATGTCCTATTCGGTTATCTTAAGAAGTTGTTTCCATTATTATTTTCCAGTATTGATGTTTCCAACTTCCAGTGTGATACGTGTGAATTGGCTAAGAGCCATCATGTCCCGTTCCCATTAAGTTCAAATAAGAGTTTGGTTCCGTTTTCTCTTATTCATTCTGATGTTTGAGGACTTACTAAAATTGCTACTTCGGTAGGGGTACGATGGTTTGTCACGTTTATAGATGATTGCACAAGCATGACTTGGGTTTCCCTTCTCAAAACTAAAGGGGAAGTCAGTTCTAGGTTTCAACAGTTTTATCAAATGGTGAAGACTCAGTTTCATGTCAGAATTCAGGTTCTTCGTTCTGACAATGGTGGAGAATTTCTCAACCATGATCTTAACCAGTTCTTACAAGATCATAACATCATACATCAACGCTCATGCCCTTACACTCCCCAACAGAATGGGGTGGCTAAAAGAAAGAACAGACACTTATTGGAAGTCATTCGTGCCTCTCTCTTTGGTGCCAATATGCCACGAAGCCGTCGTCTCTACAGCATACCTTATCAATCGGATTCCCTCTAGTATCATAAATTTCCAAACACCACTTTAAACATTACACCACCATATCCAAACACCTCCCACCCAAAACTTGGAACTCCTGATTTTTGGCTATGATGTATTTGTCCACTTACATGATCACTAACGAGGCAAGTTGGATCCCTGAGCCGAAAATTGTGTTTTCATTGGCTATGCACCTCATCAGAAAGGATACTGGTGTTATCATCCTCCTAGTTAGAAAGTCTATACTTCTATGGATGTTATGTTCTGGGAAAACGACATATATTTTTTAGCTGCACAGGAGGAGTATTGCGACACCAAGACTTCTCAAATTTTTGATTTTTCCTCTCCAAAATCGCCCCAGTCTGAAAGCAACCAGTCGCATGTTGAAAACGACCGGTCGCCAATGACTCTGCAAGAAAACGATCGGTCGCAGCCTGTGATAACGACCGGTCGCATATGACTTTGCCAGAAAACGACTGGTCGCAACTTGGAAGTGACCAGTCGTTCCCCAAAAACTTGGAAGCGACCAGTCGTTCCCCAAAAACCAGCCTCAGCCTGATCTGTTGTCTCCTTGCTGTCCAATTCAGGAGGAGGAAACTGATGAGATTTTGCCTATTTTGGAGACTTCTTCAACACTAGTACCACACAAATCACCTGCTGAGGATATCATTCAGGTAACATCTTGTTCTGAAACTGATAACACTAATGAAATATCCCGTGATGATTTGATTTCATGTAAGATCCCACATCAACCAACGGAGAGGGGGTGATGTGCCTTATATGTGCACACCCGCATCCATCTAGCATGAGGTATTTTGGGAGCTCACTGGCTTCGGAGTCGTAGGAACTCCGAAGTTAAGCGAGTTGGGGGCCAGAGCAATCCCAGGATGGGTGACCCACTGGGAAGTTGCTCGTGAGTTCCCAGAAACAAAACCGTGCGGACAGAGAGGGGGGCCCAAAGCGGACAATATCGTGCTACGGCGGAATCGATCCTGGGATGTGACAATTTGGTATCAGAGCCACTCTGCCGTGTGGTGCGAGTGTGCCGACGAGGACGTCGGGCCCTTAAGGGGGGTGGATTGTAAGATCCCACATCAACCAACGGAGAAAGGGTGATGTGCCTTATATGTGCACACCCGCATCCATCTAGCACGAGGCCTTTTGGGAGCTCACTGGCTTCGGAGTCATAGGAACTCCGAAGTTAAGCGAGTTGGGGGCCAGAACAATTCAAGGATGGGTGACCCATTGGGAAGTTGCGCCGATCCCGGGATGTGACATTTCAGAAGGCACAAAGCCTACATATCAGCTTTCAGGAAGGAAAAACCGTGGCAAACCTCGAGTACAATATGGAGCAGATCTTAAAGCTAAAGGGAAATACCCAAAATGATTGAAGCTATGAAAACCCAAAATAACTTAAAGCCTCGAGTATAACTGAAGCACTTGAAGACCCAAAATGAAAAGAAGCTATGAATGAAGAAATGCGAGCTCTCCAAAAGAATGTCACATGGGAACTCGTGCCCTTACCTCATGGTAAGAAGATAGTTGGATGGCCGACATATATGTCCCCAACAGTATAACTGAAGCACTTGAAGACCCAAAATGAAAAGAAGCTATGAATGAAGAAATGCGAGCTCTCCAAAAGAATGTCACATGGGAACTCATGCCCTTACCTCATGGTAAGAAGATAGTTGGATGTAGGTGGATTTATATTGTGAAACTCAAAGCAAATAGATTTGTTGAAAGATATAAAGCTAGATTGGTGGCGAAGAGGTGTACACAGAGATATAGGATAAACTACGAGGAGACCTTTGCCCCAATAGTCAAGATTAACACTATTAGAGTACTATTGTCTCTAGCAGCAAATCTCGATTGGCCACTACATCAGTTTGATGTCAAAAATGCATTCTTACATGGAGACTTGGAAGAAGAAGTATATATGGACTTACCACCACGATGTAATTTAGCTCGCGACAAGGAGAGTCAAGTTTGCAAGCTTAGAAAATCATTATATGGGTTATAGCTATCCCCAGGGCATGGTTTGACAGATTCACTAAATCCATGAAGAATTTTTGATATATACAGAGTAATGCAGATCACACTTTGTTCTTAAAGCGTGATGGAAGAAGACTTACTGCATTGATTGTTTATGTGGATGACATAGTCGTAACTGGAAACGACACAGAAGAGCAACTGAAACTGCAGAAGTATTTGTCTCAGGAATTTTAGATGAAGGATTTAGGTGATCTGAAGTACTTTCTAGGAATTGAAGTAGCCAGGTCCATAACTAGTACATTTCTGTCTGCTCACTGAAACAAGAATGCTTGAATGCAAACCTGCTGATACACTGATCGAGATGAATCACAAGTTATGTGAAGACATGGATCAAGAACCAACTAATAAGGAACAGTACCAACGCCTTTTTGGAAGGTTGGTATATTTAGCCCACACAAGATCAGATATTGCATATGCTATGAGTGTAGTTAGTCAGTTTATGCATTCACCCAGTGTGTCCCATAAGAATGCAGTTGATCAGATCTTAAGATACTTAAAGTTAGCACTTGGAAAAGGATTAATATTCTCAAAAAATAGAGATCTCGAAGTTGTTGGATGTACAGATGTTGATTGGGCTGGCTCTGTTACTGATAGACGCTCTACTTCAAGTTACTTCACTTTTGTGGGAGGTAACCTAGTCACTTGGCGGAGTAAGAAACAAAATGTGGTTTCTCGGTCTAATGCTGAAGCATAGTATTGAGGAATGGCTCACGGAGTTTGTGAATTACTATGGATCAGAAGACTATTGACAGAATTGGGTTTCAAGCCAGAAAAGCCAATGCAGTTACATTGTGATAACAAGTCAGCCATTGATATTGCCCATAATCCAGTTCAACATGATTGAACTAAACATGTTGAGGTGGATAGACATTTTATCAAAGAAAAAATTGAGAAGAAGATCATCCGCCTACCATTCGTAAGATCAGAAGATCAATTGGCAGATATCTTAACCAAAGTTGTTTGTGGAAGAGTATTTCATGACTCACTTACCAAGTTGGGCATTTACTTTTCTATTTTTATATAGTTGATAAATCATTGTATAATTAGGAGATACTTTCCTAATTCTTTACTGTGTCTAATTCCTTATAAAGCACCTTGTAAACTCTTATATATACCTCCTTATGGAGAAGAATAAGATTAACCTAATACATTCAAACCATATTCATATTTTAGCAAAGCAGATCATCACAGAGAAAATCATTGTAGAGGATCCAGATCCCCAAGGTAAGTAATATGATGGGGAATGCTAGCTACCTTCTTTCCAACTTAGGGCTTTTTCCATTTTCCTCATGACATGTGTCACTTTCTTTACACGTAGAACAATGTAATTAATGCATCAACTTAGCTAACATTTGTTTTCCAAGTTTACACTTATTAAATGTATTTATTTTAATGTTTCCTTCAATTTATCCAAAAAATTTACAACTTTTTTGTTCCCTTGTCGAAATTGTTTTAAGAAAAAACATCCAAAGGCAATAAGGAGACATTCAATAAGACTTAAAAAATTAAAATTAAATTTTTTTTTGTTGGTCGAAACATTACTAAGGAACTTAAGCTCACTTCTAAATTAATTCTAGGTTTTTCATGGACCAAGTAAAACAATAATTAAAAACAGCATATACATATATATATATATATGTATATGTATAATTTTTGTATATTTGACTTTTGACTTCAAACTGAAAAATATAATTTGACAAGGTAAAAATTTCTTGCGATAAAGAAAGCAGCACATCATTAATTATTAAACTTGTTTCAATATCAAAAGAATATCAAACATTGTAAATTATTATGATATTTTTAAAAAGAGAGGCGTCGGAATCGCTTGTTCTATTTAGTGAGTGTGTTATTTAGTGAACCACTTTTTAGGCTCACTATATTAGACGAGTGAGTGTGGCGTTTTTTCACTATTGGACTGTACAGTCTCATGTGGTAAGAGAGTTGTAAAAACATTTTGATAAATTGAAGGACAATACATTTAATAAGGGTAAAATTGAAAAACAAATGTTAGCTAGTTTGATGCATTAATTAGATTATTTTAGTGTAAGAAGTAGGGGTGGGCACTCAAACCGGCGAACCGAAAATTCGAGCCGAACCGCACCGAACCAAACCGGAAAAAAACCGAGTTGACCAAAAAGTCAAAAATCGGTCAAAAACCGAACAGGACCGGTTTGGACCGGTTCCGGATCCGGTTCCATGTCTTCAAAAACCGAACCGGGCCAAACCGAACCGGTGAAACTAAAAAAATATATAATTTCAATATATATTTATATTTAATATTATATTTTTAATTTCACTAAAAAAAACCTAATATTTATCCAAGTTCAATATCAAAATATCTCTCTTTTCTCACTTTAATATTTATTTTTTATATGAAATTGAATAATTTGTTAATTTTCAAGTAAAAAAATAATATTTCAGTTGAGAATTGTATTAAAAAATAATTTAAAAAAATAATTTTTATAATCCGGTTCAAAATCGAACCGGAACCGAAACCGGTTCAAACCGAACCGGACAATTTTTGAAATTTTTTTAATTAAAACCGAACCGAACAAAACCGGATGTGGTACCGGATCGGTTCTAATTTGAGGCAAAAACCGGTCCAAACCGAACCGTGCCCACCCATGGTAAGAAGTAACACATGTTATGAGAAAAAGGAAGAACGTCAAAAAGAAAAAGTTGCTAGCATTCTACTTATTATATGATTGGTTGCCCATATTTTGTTTCCGTTTTTATTCAATTTTAATTGATTTATTCCAGCAATATATTCATATATAGGTTGATGAGTTTATGAGAAATCATTAATTACCAAACGGAAGTTGAATGAAACTTGAAGAATTCTCGACGTTTTATCTCTCGACATGATTTCATATTTTTCTTTAATTTTCTGAAAATAGTCCAAGAGATGAAACGTACACCGCTATATATGTTCAAAATTGCCAAGAAAAAATTGGCTGGTTTAGGTCATTGCTTTGCTTGATCAGGAAAATCCATTGGAGATGAGATGCAGCTTACACATGGAATTACCAAAATTTCATTATTATTACACATTAATTGTTATTATTAATTAATACAAATCGTAATTGCAATTGTTTGTAGGGAAATTATATTTACTTTTCAACCTGAATGAAAATCGATATCCATAACGAATAATTAGAAAGAAAAAAAAAAAGAATAATTATTATCATTTATTTATAAATAAAATAGCGTTACATATACTAGCCTCTCTGCACGCGCTTCTGCGCCTGCGAGAGGCTTTTTTTAAAAAAATTTAAATTTATTAAGATAATGGATAGTTGTGTTCCATAAAAATAGGATCCATTATTTGAATTTTCTTTTAATTTTAATTTTTTTAATATGAAAAATTGTGAACTTACCATATTATCCTCATTTAATTAATAATTTTAATTCTTAATGTTTGCATTAACCAAGGGCATTTTCTGGTATTTTGAATGTTTCACCATTCTCTACCTTTTGCTTTATATATATAGATAAAGGCAATAATACATGATGAAATAAGACAAATTATTTGGTGCAATCAGTTGGCTTAAAGGACACGGTTTGCTTCTTTTTGTCATATCCCACCAAGAAGTCCATCTGAGACAAGTTCCCATAGATTGAAATACTTCTAGTAGGAGCAAAAGCAAAGCACACAGCCTCCTCACTAGCTCTAACAAAGGTGTGGGCAGCATCCAGCTTCACGTCGGCGCCTTTGAAATGCACGGTGAGGGTGGGGGCTTTGAACTCCGCTTCAGATTCACTACTCTTGTAGCAAAGACTCAAAGGAACATTAGGGACATCCATGCGTTCCCTACCGATCGCTTTATCAACTTCAGCTTCCAAATTTGCGTAGAAATCGGATGGAAAGAAGGTCAATGTGGTGCCCGAATCGATAATAATGTTGCCCTCCCCATTGGCGAAAGTTGAGGGTGGAAAAGCAAGTTTAGTGTCACCAACACTTATTGCTTCCACGGTCAAGAAGTAGAATGTTTCAGGGTATAGGCCTTGGACAATGGGAGTGGACACAACTTGAGAGCCTGAAACCACAGCATTGGTACCAAAGTTCAACTTGCTTGTGGTTTTAGCTTGTGATTGAATTGAGACCAAGCAATGGGAAAATTTCCCATCTATAGAAGCACCCAATTGTGTAATTAGGGATTCATTACCACCTCCAAGACCAACTATGCCAGAACTTTTCTCATCAAATGTCCCATTATTATCATGCCCACATCCAATTAGGGTTTTGGGGAGTGCTACGTTTCTGCCAGTAGTGGAACCTAGGGTTAGAGTTTCCTGGGCATACGCTCCACGGCTGTGTGATCCATCACCATAACTGACTGAGTACCGGCAATTACTACTTGAGCAAGTTCCATTCAGGGAGACACACTGGTTTGAAGAGCAAGGTAGGGTTTTGTAAGTTGAGGATCTTTCGGGGTCAAAAAGAGGGTCTGTTTGTTGGTAACAACTAGGGCAAGGCTTGCATTGTGTCCAGATGAGATCACTGCCTGTGTCAGCAATGGCTTTGATAGGAAATGGCGGTGTTCCGATTGATGCTTCCATGAGATACTCACCCCGGTTCATGATGAGATTGGCTTCAACTTGGTTAGGGCCATGCTGAGATAGTGAAGAAGCTGCTGGGCTGAAATGGTTGAGTCGGTTAATCGATCGGCCAAGGGCATTGGCCAAACGCTGGGAGGGTGTCAAAGAAGGGTTGTAGAAAGGGGATTTTGGTGAATCACGGTGAATGAGATCGACACTGAAGCCACCTTTAGCTGAGGCCAAAGAGAAACTGGAGGCACAAAGAAGAAAGAGCAAGGTTGTTGACAATGCAACCAAGGCACAAGAATGATAAGCTGCCATGGCTGAGAATGATTGTGAATTTGTGATTAGGACAGAGGGATTATGGTGAGTATTTATAGGTAGAGAAGACCCTGAGATTTATGGTTTCGGACAGTGAAGGTGGGATTTGCTCTTCCGGCAATTGATATCCCAATTTGATTAATTACAGGATCATGTGTTGCCTAGATTGACGTTTGTTTCTTTTTTGCTTGGATATTCTGAGAGATATATGAGAATCCGACTTGTGGAAAACAGATTAATTTCCATTTGTTTTCACCAATATATTTCATATATGGCATGTTTATTAATGGGAGAAGTCATGAATCGGAAAACTAATTTGTAAGATTTATCCCAAAATTACCATTGGATTAATGGATAAGTCAATGCAAAAGTCAACGCCTTCAAAGGTGTACAAATTGAAGCTATTTGTAAACGGAAAATACATATGGTACTTTCATTTTGAAGATTATAAGGTGGTAGGTTTGGTATGACTCTTGAATTGAAAGAGGAAATAAATAAATAATTTAAAATTTAGATGAGTAAAAGTTTGGTAGATATGGAAGATAATTAGCCAATTTATTTTTCTCCCTTCGGAGAATGTTAATGCAAATTTAAAGTTTTAACCCATGGTGTGTGTGTGTGTTTTTTTTTCTTTCTCATTTTAAATAGGTTGTTTGATTACAAGAGGGGGTGAACAAAACTTGACTCTCCTGGAAAAACAAAATTAAAAGTTGACTCAATTACCAGCTTTGCGTAACGGATCATGGTTTTGCATGGATTTGTCCCAAAGTATGATCAGATAAATGGATAAGTCAACGTAAAATTGTACCAATAATTGCTTGAGATTTGGTGGGTGGTACTTAATTGGAATATTTCAATTAAAATAGACAAGAATTCTGGTCGTTGTTTGGTGTTCTGAGATTGGACATATTAAAATGAACAACAGTCTCGCATATTGTATCTTACAAATCTCACGTAAATGCGTGAGACTCATAAAACTTGGCTTGAACTCAACTCATGCAATCCAATTCAAGCGGAATCTGATTAAAAAATAATAATAATAAACCGGGCCAACTGAGGCCTTAGAACTACCAGCCCTTGCATAATCAAAGACGAACTCACATTGTGGACTATATGGGCTACAATCCATGCATTTTCTTTTTCTTTTTAAAATAGCATTTAGTTTCAGCCCTAATCCAAATTTTAACCCAACCCACCCCTTGTCTAACCCAAACCTAACGCATAGCACTGGCGGGAACGGTAACTAGATAGAGCCAGAGAGCAGGACATCGAACAGAAGCAGCAACTGTGTAACACCCAACCCTAATTTATTTATCCAATTAAATTATGAAATTTATTTAATTATAAATTTATAATTTTGCTCTTGGTGTAAGGGTAAATTGGATTTTTTATTAATCCAGAAGGATTTTGGGGCAGTGACTAGTATTTTTACATAGATTATATCGAGATGAGTCCGTAGACACGTAACGAGCTCGAATCGGAATTGTAACAAAAAAAAATACGATTAAAATACACTCAATGGCATAACCGTAATATTTTCGAAGTTGGTTTTAATAAAATCAGAAAAACCCTCCCATTTCTCTCTCTCCCCCAACTGTCGCGAGCCCCGGCCCCGCCCCCCCCCCCCCGCGACTGTTTGCAGCGACGGTCCCACCGTAGCCGCCGCCGCCACAGCGCCACCGGAGTCCCAAAACGACCGGCAAGCCTCCCCGTACTTACCCACCCCGTCGCCGCCGCTCGAACCGCCGGATTTGGCCGGAAAATCAAGAAAACCGCCCGGTTTCGTGAGAAAATTCCCTCTATCTTTTCGGACTTTTCCGGCGGCCAAATCTTGCAATCCAGGTATGTTTTTCCATCCTCTCAATGTTCTTTAGCTGCTGGTTGTGTTATTTAGGATCAATTTCTGCGTTTTGAGTGTCAATTTAGCGATAATAGTTTGGCCGGTTTTCGGCCCTCAATTCCGACCACTTCCGCCCAATTTTTGGAGTAGGTCCAAGAACAAAAGTTGCTCCACTCAATGTCCTGATCATGTAGGTATAAGTCTTGACCGGCAGTTTGGAGTTTTTCCGATCGCCGGAATTGCTTTGGACACCCACGCGCAGGAGAGAGAGAGAGAGAGAGAGAGAGAGAGAGAGAGAGAGACTTATTGGTTCATATTAGGACGCTAGTTGCTATTGTTGGAAACTGAGGCTGGTAATTTTTTTCAATTATGCTTGAATTTGTTGATATTTAACATTGCATTATTTGCCCAAAATCTGCGACTTTAATCTGTGCATACTTGATTTTGGAATTAGAAGACAACCCAAATGTTCTACCTCAGCCGAATTGAGCACACTCTGCGTCTGCCTCCCCATCTGCTTAGCCTTCGTCTAGAAGATGCAGTTAGAGGAGAGCTTGAGAAGCTTTTCTTAGATAAGGTTTGTGGCCTGATACATATTTTGAATTTTGCCCTTTGTTTCTTATTCACAATGTTTTTACTTTGATTCACTGTGATGTTGTTCCTTGTAGGTTATCGCCAACTTGGGACTTTGCATTTCTGTGCATAGTATCCAATCCATTAAGGATGGCTTTATCTTACCTAATGATGGTCATCCAACTTTTAGGGTATATATTTGTTTACCTTACTCTTCTCAATTTTATGACTATAAAGTACTTTTGGTAAATTCTGTTTTGTTCAAATTTAGGTTGTTTTAGTTCGTATAAGTGTAGTCAGCTTGCTTGCTTCAATCCGTTTTATTATTCTTATTCATATTCTTTCCAATTTTCAATTGTAAGATACCTCAATTTATTTCCGGTTAAACTGCTCGGTGTATGAGAACCGCCAATCTAAATACTTAGTAACGTTGATATAGATTATTAGGCCTTTAGCTTAATATGTAATAGACAGTGATCTTCTTCTCTATATCCGAATTTTGTTTGTTGATTGGTGATGATGGTGTGCTTAAGTAGGCTTGTTTTGGTCAGGTAATTTCGCTTGTTTGTGGATTGCTTTTGTTGGTTTTTTGTTTTTGGTTTCAGAAGAAAATTGGGAAACTTTGGTGTTTTAGCTGATGGGTGGTAAAGATTTAATGGTTTCGGAGAGGGTATTGGGTCGCATTAAGGGTTAATGATTGGTTTAGTTTTATAATAAGAACTATAATCGTGCTTTTAGGTATGTAGTGGAATAAATTTTGTTGGAGCTGCTTTGGATGATAATAAAGTTGTGGATTTGCATTTGTAACATGTTTCACTCAAAAAGTCTTGAGGGAGAATGGAATGGCTTTTAGAGCATACTTGTTTAGTTTTCAAAGCACCGGCATTAACTGTCAGGCTGCAAGAGCATCCACAATCTGCTCTCTATTTTGTAGTTAAAATTTCGCTAAAAACACTATAAAGCTATTTTAGGAGCTCTCTATAAAATTTCAACTCCAACCATACTTCCTAATTTAAAGAGTCATAAATGCTTTTAATAATTTTTAGTTCATTTTTTGAATAAACTATAGACATAAAAGCAACAACAAAAAATAGTTGGCATTAAATAAATGGTTAAAATATTAAAGTAATTGAGCATTAAATTATAGGGAGCCACTAGGAGTCCTTTTTCTCTCCTTAGATTTAGGAGCTCCTAGAGATCTCTCTATTTTAGGAGGTGGATAGGGAGCATGGTTGGAGTTATATTTTTCCAATTGCTCCCTAAAATTTGTCTAAGGAGGTGGTTTAGGGAGCCCATTGTGGATGCTCTAACTTATAATTCATAAATTTGGTGATTGCATCTATTTTGATGATTGGTCTTCCATTGTGGCCTAGTGGTTTTGTACGGGTCTTGATTGAAAGGTTGGCATTTTTGTACTTTTATCTCTTATCAGGATTTGATGGGTTTTAATCAAATTTCTCATATTTGATGAAGTACTTCTCGGTAAGGAATGCTTTGAACCACTGGATTTTGATTTTTTGACTGACTTTGAGTTATGTGATTATTTGTTGTATGAAAACAAAAACGAGTTTTGTTTGGTTGTTTGAGTTGAAGAGTTTTCAACCTAAAATGATTTCAAAACGAGGAAGCATATCATTGTTCTTTGTGCACTGGCTGCAGAAGATTGATATCTGTTATGTGTAATTAGAATTCATCACTTAAATTCATTACTTGTTAGTCAGTGCCTGCCTGCTAGCTAGCCATTCATTACTTGTTAAATTGATTACTTAATGGCTGATTGTTGGGTTAAATTGGAGCGGCTGATTAGTGGAGAATTTATTCCCTGGATCCTACAGAAATTAATTACCTTCATTTGATATGACAATATGTAGTATGCAATGATCTTCTTCTCTATATCCTAATTTTGTTTGTTTTGTTTTTCCGAAACATGGAATCAGAGCAACAAGCTCTTGAGATCTAACGCCACTGCTACCCTTACCCTAGAAAAAAGGAACAAAGAAAGAAATGGACAGCTTCTTCTCTTTTTCCCATTACTATGACATAGGTTCCTTTAAATCTTTTCGCTTGGATTTCTTCTCGGTTCTCAGCTTGATTTACTTCATTCCCTGTGGGTGACAAAACTGACAACTAGGGCCTGTCTTCTCTATGAAATTGAAGTGCCTAATTACCTTGAGAGTGAGTATCACTGGTATAGGCTGATTATTTGTTGTTTACACTTAATGAGTGACTGTTAGGCATTTAGACTAAATTAAGATTTTCAGCTTAAATTAATGTCTGATTTTCAGAGATGATTACCAGAGAAATTAATGTCAGAGTACTCACTTTCATTTGAGTATGCACTATGCAATGTTCTTCTTCTTCCTTTCTAAAGTTTCTTGTTTTATTTCCCCCCTTTTTCAACACTTGGCAGGTGGAGTTCACACTGATTATGTTTCGTCCATTTGTGGGAGAGATAATTGTTGCAAAACTTAAAGAATCTACTGCAAATGGTTTACGTCGTATGTATTCTACTGAGATGAACTGAGTGTAGCTTAATTCTACGTCTCATTTAGTTTTTCCTTCTTAGTTTCTCCTTGGTGCAAGCAATTCTCACTCTATGCATTGATGGACTCCGCTTTGATAAGGAAGCATGTCTATGTCTTACCCACAGTCTGATTTTGAATCTTTACATGGCAGTGTCCCTTGAATTTTTTGATGATATTTATGTACCTGTTCATCTTTTGCCTGTTCCATCCCATTCCGTGCCTGACCCAGGAAAGAGGTGACCATCCCTTCCATGTCTGGTTGATATAAGTACAAATAGCGTTATATTTATAATCCTGCATGAATTCTTGTATATTGATATACTTTTAAACACCCTTTAATTTGTAGTTTATAATATTTGCTGAGAATTACAGGGATAGAGTCATGTGGATATGGAAGTTTCCTGATTCAGATGAAGAACTTGTTATTGATGGGATAGACCAGGTTCATATTGTTGTGGTTTGATTTATCCATACGTACTCAAATTTCTGGTGCCTAAGTGTATGCTAACTTTTAGTTCCAAATGGCAGATAAAATTCCAAGTTCACAGTGTGAACTTTCCTCCAATTCCAATTGAGCAGCCAGAAGACTCAAAACCATTTGCCCCTATGGTGGTTACAGTAAGTTTATGCTTTGAATCTTATCATACGACTGGTGGTTGCATCTAGCTGTAGCATCACCTGATCTCTAGTTCTCTACAATTCTCCTAAGGCAATGAATTATTGCAAAATGCTGCTTTGTGAAACTTCTGTTCCCTTTAAAATCTGTGCTAATTCCTTTATGTAGAGTAACACTAATTCGTTTGTTACATCTTTGTTCAAATTAAATGAGAGATCTCTTTTGGCAAGTAGATTTCCAATGAATTCTATGAGCCTCCAATTAAGTTTCCTATTTTGCAGGGATCAATTGATTTTGATGGTTTGGGCCCTGTTTCGTGGTGGGTGGATGCAGAAGATAAGGATGAAGAACCTGAAGATCCTTAAGCTGACAGACCTTCAGCAAAGGGGGGCTACTTCTATCATGTTTCTCATGAATGTGTTTGAAGGCATGAATACAATTTGATTTGAGCTTGTAACTTCTTCATTTTAGATTATACATAAACTATTGTAGTTCGAATTAGCTTGATGGGAAGGTGGACAAACTTTAGTGGTGTAGGGGGTAAAACAATATTTGTATGAATTCCATTCTGAATCAGCTTAGCTTAAGCCTTTGAGGGTTAGTGGTTTTGACCTGCTGCCCCATTTGCAATATCTTGGGGAAACTGCTACTTGCACATATCTAAACGTAATTCTAGCTTCAAAGTGTTTTCTTTGAGTGTAGAATTGTGAAAGCACTTGATAGAATAAATGTACTTGTTTTTTAATTTATTCTTTTTGTAATTAAATGAATGTATTAACAAAAAGGAGGGCAAATCCCACCAATAGAAGACAATCCCAAGCTAACTATACAACAAACACTCTATAAAGCAATTAGCTCATAGGGATCTTCCAATCTGCAACAAGATAGGAGTTAGCAGGTGAGGTTTTAGACACTCTATAAAGCACAGCGTACCTAATAGAATTCTGCAATTAGGGAAAATCCTACAATTTGAGTGTTACAGCAAAAGGGGACAAGAAGCGTTTCTGAAAATCCTACAATTTATTTCCTTCCAAATGTAGTAAACAAGGGCAGCAAACAGAAGTCTAATTGTGCTTATTCATTACGTAATCTTCCTTGCACATCAAGATTGCTATATATTACATTGTTTGATTCGCATCAGCAATCAAAACGATTTCTGTAGAATTTGTTACTGTTGATGCACTTGTGGTACTTGAATTGTCCCCAGGAACCACTTCTGGCATTTGTTGTGGATACAAAAAAGGCTTTGGAGGCATTTCAAGGCTCTCAATTTCTCCTTCAAGCATCTCAACTGCTTTATTCATAGAAGGACGGTCACTAGGCTTCATTTGTATGCACCACAATGCCACAATGATCATCTTCTTTATGATCTTCTCTTCCTCCTCTGTGGCGTCTTCAACTTTTATGTCCTTTCCATCACTCAATTGGTCAAAAACCCATGTTGGAAAGTATATTTGGCTTGACTTCTCTATGGTTGCATTTAAATTCTTTCTTCTACCAGCCATTTCCATCAACAGCATTCCGAAACTATAAACATCAGCTTTGTATGAAATACCTCCAATGTTTTTATAGAATAACTCTGGTGCTATGTATCCGATAGTTCCTCTTGCTGCTGTCAAAGATACAATGCTATTATCGAGCGGGCATAGCCTTGCTAATCCAAAATCAGACACCTTGGGAAGAAAATTCTCGTCAAGAAGAATGTTATGAGGTTTGATGTCAAAGTGCAGAATTTGCATGTCACATCCTCTGTGCAGATATTCAATACCACGAGCCACTCCAAGCGCAATTTCAAACATTTTCTCACAATTCAAAGAGATAACTCCTTGTTGAGAAAATAAGTATTTATCAAGAGATCCATTAGGCATGAAGTCGTATACAAGAGCACGCTTTGAACCCTCAACACAGAAGCCAATGAGTCGCACCACGTTGACATGGTGAATCCTTCCAATGGTAGCAACTTCATTGATGAAGTCTTGCCCATTAGCTTTGGACTTACCCAACATCTTGATGGCTACCAGGTGACCGCTACGAAGCTTTGCCTTGTATACCGAGCCATAGCCTCCTTCACCCAATTTTTCCTTGAAACCTTTGGCCATCTTTTTTATGCTTGAGTAAGAATACCTTACTGGCACGAGCTTATTGTTCTGCAAAAAGTCTTCTATATTGTCATGCATTGACAAGTGCCTCCTTTTCCATTTGTATATTATGAATGCAATTGCACAGGGAAAGCCAAACACATATAAGACTGTGTGCAATATTCCTGCGCAGTTCACAAAAAGTGGACTCAATAGTACACAACATTTTCCTTGGTTACTTTTTTAGCAAAGATGAAGGAATTTGTAAGAAACAAAAACTTGAAAAGAAATAGAATACCTCTTCTGCAACACAAGTGAAAAATGCTACACAGTAACTGATTTCAAGTAGTTCACATTACCTAGGTAAGAGATTACACAGGTTAATGGAAGCAGATAAAGGGGGATATTCCGGTTGCACTTGTTGGTGAGCGAATAGGCATATAAATAGAGTACGTCTTCTGCTACTTCGCCTGGTATAGAGCGTATGAACTGTAAGATCTTCTGGTACAATTAAGTATGCTTTGATGAATGTAATGCCGGATTAAGAAACTAAGTACTTGCCTGATATCAGGAGTATGGAGTGTAAGATCTTCTGGTACAAATGTTCTGCATTGCAAAAGAAAATAAGATCCATATTTGCATACAAAAAGATCATAATACATATGTATATATTAGAAATCACCATGTCATAGTCTACTTTTGACCACCAAATTATTTGTAGTGAAAACACCACAAACTAGCCTCCCGTCCCGTACTTAGTTGATAAAAAGTCTCTTCCTATTCCCTTGATCAGTATCTCCAACATAATATATCATGAGAACAGCGTGATTATTTGACAACAAAATATTGTCAATGTGTATAGTTTCATATCCATCACATTCTTATCTTTCTCACGGGATTTACCAAGAATAGAGAGCATGCTCTGATACCATGTTAATGTGAAATTATTCGGTAATGATTCTGTGTCTATTTAAAAGGGCAAAGCTTGATAGACAAGACAATGAAACTAAGAATGGTAACCTATACAAGTCAAAAACAATCAAGGGAGAAATTGACAACTAAGGAAATTAACCAAATATGAAGAATTAAAGTCAAATGGGTGGGTTCTACCATTACTTGGTTCGATGAATCTCCAGATTTTATTAGTGATCTCTTATTTGAGGAATGTAACATGTACTTTTTCTACAGGCATGATCTTAGGGGGACATGGGGTACTCTATCGGTGGTTAGGTTCTTGCCCCCGCTTTGCGGTTGAGTGGGTAAGACTACTAAGTTAGTCGGACGACCCGATGATCGAACCTATATGTGTAGATAAACATGCCTAATTCCCGACAACATGGTCCGATTTTTTTGGCACTGTTACTTATTCCCTCTATCAAGCAATAATACTATCGCTCTTTTCTATAAAATAAAAAAAATGAAAAAACAGTAAAATGAATAAATAAGGCTTGGTGGGTGGTGAAGAAGATATTTAACAGCGTTGCATATTACTGACATCATCTGGAGGATCGAGAACAAATATGTTGACTCTAGCTAGCGTTATTGAATAAGTGAAATCATTAACAGATGCACTGTAGTACCTTTGGTTATTGAAGGGCACTTGGTTTTACTCACGTCGTCGAGCGTGCAGTTCTTCTTATCCATTCCACATTTCAAGTAACATGAAGCGTTAAACCATGAGAGCTCAAAGCCGCGCGCTATTTCATTATATATACCTTCACAGGACAAGTTCTGGTGCAGATCTGTAGATGTTGAAGGTGACACCACAACCATTTGTGTTATTCTGCAGGACTCCCCCAAATCGAATGAACTTATGTTGCCAATCATGACATAAGAAAACATTCTTAAAGTACTGGACAAATAAGAATTGGCAGAATTGTTGATGCATGGAGCTGTATCAACAAGGCGAGGAGAATGCATTGGATTTGCACAGCTGATAAAAATTATAGGCACTTCACGTATCGCTAGAATATCTCCGTAGAAATAAGGAGATGAAAAAGGACCTCCAGAACCACTAAGGTTGTAGGAGGTTAAAGAGTAAAGTGGGTTGGAGAAGTAGTTGTCTTTCTTCTGAACACCAGCATCCACAACTCGGATTGTCCAGTCACTGTAATTGATCGCCTTTACGTAATACTTTCCCGAATACAAGCATATTACTGTAACATTTTCCTCACAATATAGCTCAAAAGTGTTGTAGCCACAGTTTTGACGGTCTCCATGTAAATCGAATGGAGACCTTATGTTAATATTGCCACAAAAAAGGGCACTATCTCCCACGGTGGATGTTTGGAAACAGAAGGAAGGAGGAAGAAGGAGAAGGAGAAGGGCTATGTGTGCAGCAAATAGGAGACTTCCTCTAGACATAGTGAGAGAGAATATTAGGAGGAAGGGAAGAGGCATTCAATCCAATAGGAATTTATCGAAATTAAGGAAGAGGACAAAGATTTAATTAGACAAAGTAGGTTTGGTGGCTATGGCAAATAAGACAGGAGTGACTTCAGAAATGACCATTTGAAGGCAAGTTCACACTCACAAATACAAGGGAGAATAAAAGAGAGGCAAATAAGAATAGTGTCTCTAGAACAAAGCTCTTGTGCAGCACGAAATGAAGAAGAAAACAACTGGAATTTTATTTCTTCTCCTACAGCAGCAGCTCCTTTTCTTCTCTGCTCTTCTGCCTCACATCTCTTCTTTTATCTTGGTTCGCCTTCCTCTAGTTCTCTTAAACAGCTCAACAATAAAACTCTGCGTTTCTCCAAAGGACAAAGTGCTGCCAATCAACTTTGCTTTCCCACTTTGTCAATGCTGATCACACTTTACCTCGAACTTGCTATAACTCTCCCCAAACTCCAGCATTTCATATTAAATTTATATTAAAATTTTGTAACTGTTGAGAAAATATTGAAAAATCTGTAATGTTGACCCCCAAATTCACAATCATTAGTATGACATGATAATAGAAAATTATAAATAATGAATATATCATACGGAGCTAATGAAGTTTAAGTGACAAGTTTCCAAAACTTATTATCATTTATTGTTAGGCGGCGAATTAGTTAATTACCAAACTATATATAATGAATATATCAACGATTAAATATTATTGAATATTAAATAAGTAGAAAGAAGACCAAGACCAAGACCTGGGCTGCAGTCAACATATATTTAAGATTTTTTTTTTTCCTAAATTGTATTGCTCTGTTTTTTCTACATTCACACTTGACCAGCATGTGCTCTCTGATTGACATATATGAGTCAACACCAATGTGACACGGTATCAGCTGCTTAAATTAGACTGGACCACATTATCTTTAGACTCGTTTTCAATCAGTGATGAAGTTGTGAATGCATTTTCCATTTTATCACCCAATTTTTCAAAAGAATTTAGATGAAAAATTAATAAAATATAAGTCGTATTTAATAAAACAATCCCACTCGCTTAAGGATCTAAAAATAAGGTCATGAGAGGTCCTATTTAATAAAGGCCATTGAATTAAGGACTAGTTTGGAATTGCTGTTATTTAAAAACAAAGTTGTTTCTATTCAATATATATATATATATATATATATATGTTCCCTTATGTTCTTTCCTTGCCCTTTGGATTTCCTAACAAAAAGGGGGAGAGATGATTATGTGAAATTATGATAAAAAAAAGGGAGAGATTGTGTTGTAGAATTAAGGGGGAGTGATGCTGTAATTTTACTTTGAATTATATTTCTTCTCCCACATGCTTCACTGGTTTTGTTGTTTCATAATGTGCAGGGATTTAGAGCTTCGAGTTTAGAGTAGGATTTCATTTGTTAAATCCCATGCAATTTCTTTTGAGTTGTAATAGGTGTTTTGTCTAGGAAATGCCAAAGGGGGAGATTGTTAGTATAAAAATTATACTGGCATTTCCTAGACTCTAGCATAGGTCGGGAATTAGTGTGTGAATATCTTTTATTGTTTTGGTGCAACACATTCAATCTTGGATTTTCGAAATATGACTTGATCGATATGAGGAACTTGATTTAAGGTAAATCATGACATAATCATGCATTCATTATAGGATTCCTAATTGGAGTTATTTTCACTCAAGTGCTTTTATATTAGGAAGCTTTAGTTTTCACATACAATATAGTTTACTATTTAGGTAAGTCCTATTTCTAATAGGATTAGATTTTAAGAAAAATTAGTGTATAGTCATAAAAAAAACTTTAGTAATTAGCATATGATACATTATCTATTTTTGTTTTGGATATGGTGGATGAGTTTTAAATTTTATTTTGTTAAAAGACAATGGCCCTAGCCATGTGCTCTTTAAGCTTGTTTAATTTGTATTTGAAATAACGTTTTTACCCCTTTTATTTTATCACTGGTCTCTCTGTGTTCCCAAAATCAATACTCAGGACCCCCTTCCTTGTCGATGTTCTCTCCCTGCTTCCAAAATCACTATTTGGGACATCCTTCCTTACTGGCGGTCTATCAATGTTCCCAAAATCAGTAATTGTAATGTTCCTTATCAGTGGTCTCTCTGTGTTCTCAAAATCAATAATCGGGACGTCCTTCCTTATCGATGGTCTCTCCCTGCTTCCAAAATCACTACTTGGGACGTCCTTCCCTATTGGCGCTCTCACCGTGTTCCCAAAATCAGTATTTAGGACGTCCTTCCTTATTGGTGGTCTCTCTATGTTCCCAACATCAGTATTTGTGACCTCCTTCCTTTTTTGTGGTCTCTCCATGTTCCCAGATTCAGTATTACAGACTTGGTCCTCCACAAGTTCTACCAAACTCTGTGAAGTAGAAGGAGATGAGAATTCAGGAGAGAGACTTGTACCTTTTACTCTATTTGATGGTTTTTTCTTGTGCATATCATCCACCCACTTTGGGGCATCCTTCAACAACTTCCAGCAATGGTCAAAATGAAATTTTCTCTTTTCCAATTTTTCGCATAATTGTTTCGAATAAAAAAACTGCAAAAAAGTTCATTATCAAATATACACAAACACTGATTACCAACAAAATAAAATAAAAAAGATTGCGAAAAAAGAAGTTTACCTTATCCTGCACATTCATGCCATATTTGTGCTCATTTTCCACTTGAGTAACATATTCACAAAATTTTTTGCCCCGTAATCCATAGGTTGTTGGTTATTGAGTTGTTAAGCTAGTGTTGATTTGATTCCCTTCTCTTTGTACTTGTGGAGTTTGCTATCTAAGTTATTTAGTTTGCAGCAATGCATATTTCAATTTTGTTTTGTTTCTAGCTATATTTTCAATTTCGACCTGGAAACTTGAGATCATATTGCGGTTCTTAGGATAGAGATGTTTGTTGTTTATGACATCACTGTCATATGATATTTTGTAATACCATTTAAGCTTTAGTTCAGTAAAATTTTATACAAGTTCTGCATTATAGTTTTGCACAAACTACATTGCAGTTTCAGAAATTGCATTGCAGTTTTTGTAATTACAATTGGATTTTTGCTCTTTTCTTGGCCTTCAATCTCACCAATTTGAAGAGTAGAGGCTACCCAGATGAGGAATTGGGTGGGCAAGAGAAGAGTAGAACTACTCAAGAGCAAGAGAACTCAAAATTGGACTTTTGGAAACTGCATTGCAGTTTTGGAAACTGCATTGTAGTTTTCATTTAATTACAATTGGATTTTTGCTCTTTCCTTGGTCTTCAACCTCACCAATTTAAAGAGTAGAAGCTACCTAGATGAGGAATTAGGTGGGCAAGAGAAGAGTAGAACTACCTAAGAGCAAGAGAACTCAAAATTGGACTTTTGGAAACCAAAAACTGCATTGCAGTTTTCATTTAATTACAATTATTTTGTAGCTGTTTTCGTTTTTGTTTTTGTTTTTTTAACATAATTGATATCTACATTATATTTTTGTTGCAGTTTCTGTTTTTATTTGCAGTTTTTGTGTGAATAAGTGTTGAAATGCTTTTTATTTTTATTTTTTTAAAATAAACCATTGATTGTTTATATAAATATTGTATAATTGAATAAATATTACAAAATCAAGTTTGGTGTAGTGGTTTGTGAGTGAGCCTTCCTCCTTTGAGGGTCAAGGTTCGAGTCCATTCAATGACACAATCTTTTTTTTAAAGGTGAATAAAGGGCAACGGAGTTGATCATCTACAGACGGTGGCAGGCGATGGCGGCCAACGGTGGTGGTGGCAGGTGGGCGGAGGCGGGAGTCCGACGGTGGTGGTCGGCGACGGGCGGTGGCGGCCAACGGTGGTGGTGGCAGGTGGCTGGCAGCGGGAGTCCGGCGGTGGTGGCCGGCGGCAGGATTCCGGCAGTGGTGGCCGGCAGCGAGATATGATTAGCTAGATATGGACATGTGGCATAGTATGCTTACCTTAGAAGGAGTGGCATTGTGTGTAATTTTGATATGTTTTAATGATATTTTTGTAAAATTAGGTACCACAACTTGGTCTTTTGCCTTATGCTAATTAGATGAAATTGTATTACTATCTTCCAAATTAGTAAACTATATTGTGTTTTAAAACTAAAGCTCCCTAGATTTTATCTTTTGAGATTATTTTCCTAATTAGACTTTATTTTGATTTAAATAAAAAATATCCTTTTTCATATTTGACTTATTGGAGAGCATGTTTCTTTTAATACTCAAATTGGTTTCATTGATTAACATCATTTCCTTGTATAAACTAATGGGATTGGAAGTTTGCATGGGCTGACGAAATTGAATAGAATTTTTCAGAGAATCAAATATTATTGGGATCTCTTAGCTTTATGCAGTTTCTCTTGCAAAAAGAACAACATGTCTGTATAAAGACATGGCGTGACTCTTCTTGGTTTTTACACAACTTTGATATATTTGTTTTGAGCATCTAGAATTCCTAAGAAAAGCTGTTGTGCATATCTTTGAGATAAGTTATTAAGTGTTCTATATTTACTATGTGATTTATCAAATACTTTCATCATTCATATTGCATTCATTTGCATGTTCAGTGACTTATACGATTAAGGGCACCAAAACTGTGGTGGTGATTTTTCTCTAGCGAGCTTACGGTAATCATGACCAGTATTACGTTCAACATAAGGAGTGTTGACAGGTCATCTCGTGACAGAAGTTGAGTTACGAAGAAGTCGGTAAACATTATCTAGAATGCATTGAGGAAAAGTGTGTGAGTACTTCATGTAATTATCGTTCTATAGTAGATTTATTTTGAACTAAGGAATTCCATGGATTTTTCCCAAATGTGAGGTCTACCACGTAAAATAATTTTCTGCATGTTCCTTTATTTTGCGCTCAATACTTTTCAGGATTGATAAGCCATATCAATCATGTTATTGAAGTTTATTTTTATTTATTGATTATAATTTCAAATTGGCCTATTCACCCCCCTCTAGGCATTTTTAATCATCTTATAGGTAATTTCAAAAAATTATAAATTAATTTCTATTTTCCTATCATACGTAGCTAATGAAGTTTAAGTGACAAGTTTCCAAAACTTATTATTATCTTTTGAGGGTTAAAATTGATCAAACCGAATAGTTAAATCCTATATGGATTTAAAGGTCGGAAGAGATATGTCAAAAATAACATATCAAAAGCTTGATGTCAAATTTTTTTAAATATTTTTTTAGTCATGGACCCCGCTATCATTTATTCTCTTTTCAAACTTTATGCATCATATGGGCCCATTTGATTTCAAAAATATAATTGGCACTTCGGGTGGAGTTTAATTTTTTCCAAAATGTCAAATTGCCACATAAGCCATCAAATTCAAATTTAACATTTTGCATTTGACATCTCCTTTAGAGATGCTCTTAGGCGGCGAATTAGTTAATTACCAAACTATATATAGTGAATATATATATTTTCCTATCAAATCAATATTTTCAAAAGATGACTTATGGTCTTGTAATAAAAAGTTGAGGAACGCTTTATCTATATATATAAAGCAAAAGACAGAAAATAGTGAAACATTTAAAATACCAGAAAATATCCTTGGTTAATTCAAACATTGAGAATTGAAATTATTAATTAATTGAGAATAAAATAGTAAATTCATTTTTTATATTAAAAAATTAAAATTAAAAACAAAATCAGATAATTGATCCTACTTCTATAAAACATAACTACCCATATTATATTTTCTTAATTCTAAAAATAAAATAAAAAGGAAAAAAGAAAACCAACTATCACATGGGGCTAGTGTTTAAAGAAAGAAAAAAGAAAGAAACCATCATATCATTCGATCCATTTTTACAAAATAGATTAAATATTATTAAATATTAATAAGTAAAAAGAAGACCAAGACCTGGGTCTGCAGTCAACATACATTTAACGTTTTTATTTTTCCCTAACTTATATAGTTCTGTTTTTTCTACATTCACACTTGACCAGCATGTGCTCTGAATCTGCAGGGATTACACTTTGTCAATGCTGCAGGGATTACACTTCCCATTTTTTTGTTAGAATAATGCTTCTGATCAATTTCTTATGCTGGTTGCTCATAGTAGTAGATGTCGATGCAGTCCATGGCGGAGTAGGCCTTGAAAGTTGCAGAGAAGCAAGATGTAAACCGGACGGCCCAGCCATCCGATTCCCATTTCGACTTAAAGGTAAGCAGCCAATCCATTGCGGTTACCATGGCTTTGATCTATCATGCACTAACGCCAGCCAGACTCTGCTCGAGATGCCATCTTCATCTAGTAACCTCTTCGTTGAAAAGATTAAGTACACATCTCAGGAGATTGAAATATATTACCACAATGATTACCCATCGGGAAATATTTTTTACTTCAGTTTATCTTCTTCTCCCTTACAATTTGTGCCTGGACCAGATAACTATAATTATACGCTATTCAGTTGTCCATATTCACCAGAAAGATCCAACATCGATTTTTGTGGGATGGAACTGGGACCTTACCACTTTGACATTCCTGAAAACCAGACATATGCTGTCAACGCTCAATGTTCTATTGATAGAATGCCCATAGAGTCCTGTACCAAGCTGCATGACTATACATCAATTCCAGACATATCACCAGTCTTGGCAATGAAAAAAACTATGAAGTTGCATTGGTCCAAACCATCATGTCGACATTGCAAAGAGATGGGCAAGGCGTGTAGATCAAAGATTAGTGAATATAGTCTTGCACATGTTCAGACTGCAGAAAGCGAATGTTTAGATTTCCCTGAAGGTATCATTTAACTAAACTTGGCTTTGTTGCAGTACTTTGCAAGCAAATATTATTTATTTTCAGTCATTCAAATTCGATCTGATTAGTCAGGACTCAGAATTTTATTGATTTCATAGCAAAAGTTCTTATTAGCTTAAATAACAACTTTTACAGGTAGTAGCCGTAGAGGGACACGCATAAAGATATCAGGTGAGTTGTCCATAAATTAAAGCACTTGCATTGCTGGACTATAAATCCGAATCACATGTACTTAGGATAATTTTTGTCATCTCTATCTGCAGTTTGCACAGTTTCTGTGGCTCTTATTGCAGTGGGGGCTCTCATCATCTTCCATGTCTATATCTCCAACAAAACAGAGAAAACAAATCAGTTGAGAATTGAAAGATTTTTGGAAGATTACATAGCTCAGAAGCCAAGCAGATATTCCTATGCTGATATTAAGAGGATAACAAATCAATTCAAGGACAAGTTGGGGCAAGGGGCCTATGGAACAGTTTTTAAAGGGAAGCTTTCCTCTGAATTGCTTGTTGCTGTGAAAATCCTCAACAATTCAAATGAAAATAATGGAGAAGATTTTACAAATGAAATGGGAACAATGGGTCGCGTGCACCATGTCAATGTGGTGCGCTTGGTTGGCTTTTGTGCCGATGGGTTTATACGAGCTCTTGTGTATGAATTCTTACCAAATGGTTCATTACAAAACTTTTTATCATCAGCAGATAATAAAAATTCTTTCCTTGGTTGGGATAAGTTGCAAGATATTGCTTTAGGTATTGCCAAAGGAATTGAGTATCTTCACCAAGGGTGTGACCACCGAATCCTCCACTTCGACATCAAACCCCATAACATTTTGCTGGACCAGAATTTCACTCCGAAAGTTTCCGATTTTGGTCTAGCCAAGTTATGCGCAAGGGATCAAAGCGCAATATCCATGACAACCGTCAGGGGAACCATGGGCTACATTGCACCCGAAGTGTTCTCTAGGAACTTCGGTAGTGTGTCCTACAAGTCAGATGTCTATAGTTTCGGGACGTTGTTGCTGGAAATGGTTGGTGGCAGAAAAAACTTTAAGGTCATGGAGGACTCCACCGACCAAGTCTACTTTCCAGAATGGATTTATAACCTTTTAGAACAAGGAGACGACCTACGGATCCATATTGAGGATGAAGGAGATGCTAAAATTGCAAAGAAACTTGCCATTGTGGGTCTATGGTGCGTCCAATGGCACCCAATAGATCGTCCTCCAATGAAAGTTGTAGTTCAAATGTTAGAAAGAGAAGGTGACAATCTAACCATACCACCCAATCCTTTCTGCTCTACTTCGAACTGAATGAACACAACTATACTGTCTGCAAGGCATCTGGACATTTGCGTACATCAAGAGTTCTACCAGTCACCATGATTTGATATGAGATCATGCACTGTAATATTAAATAACATATGGTGTTGAATATATATCGTAGTATATGTAAGTGTTTGGGTTTGAATTTGTCATGATTCAAATTGTAGTATATGCTAAGTGTTTGAATTTGAATTTCTAAACAAATATCAATCCAGATTTCATAGATTTTGGAGATTTCAAGCCTTATTTAGGCCACTCAGATTCTAGATTACATTGTAGATCGTTTTGCAAACCCTGCGTTAGTAAGATTTCCAGCTGTTGAATCATTTCCCAACTATGATTCCTTAACTTTAGCTGCAATTATTCGGTTAGAGAAGGACATTCCTCAACCATAATTCATTCAGTTGCTTTACATTTTCCATAACAATGTCACTATTTGCTCTGTATTAATTAGTGATTCGAGCTGGTTTTCTATCATATTTTGAGTTCATCTTATTATTTTCAACTGTAATGATTTTTAATTCAATTCCATCGATACTTTCCCGCACTACAACAGAAATTGTTGAAGTCCTTTATTCATCAAAGCCCTTTTTTCATCAAATGTAAGGATTTTTGTTTGTCAAAATGTTAAATTGCCACATAAGTCATCAAATTCAAATTTAACATTTTACATTTGATATTTTCCTTGGAAATGCTCGGCCGCAAATTAGTTAATTACCAAACTATATATAATGAATATATCAATTTTTCAAAAAGACTACTTTAAAATCAATATTTACAAAAGGTGACTTATGGTCTTGTAATGAAAAGTCGAGGAACGCTTTATGTTTAAAGAAAGGGAAAAGAAAGAAACCATCACATCATTCGATCAATTTTTAATCAACGATTAAATATTATTGAATATTAAATAAGTAGAAAGAAGACCAAGGCCTGGGTCTGCAGTCGACATATAGTTAATACAAGTCAAAACAGCGTTGAGAGAGCAACCTATGAAGACCGGCATTAAAAGTATATGGTATTTTCTCTGAAGCTTTATTCAATTATTTGGATCTTAAATGGCGATTCTGTCGTAATCAAAACGTTTTGAAGTAAAGTGTTCCAGTACTTTTCAAGTCAAAATGTGGATTAAATTGCTTCAATTATTTGAATCTTAAATGGGGACTTCGCCGTAAAGAAAACGTTTTGAAGTTAAGTGCACTACTACTTTTCAAGTCAAAATGTAGAATAAATTGCTTCAATTATTTGGATCTAAACCCTAAAGAAAACGTTTTAAAGTTAAATGCTCAACTACTTTTCAAGTCAAAAAGTGAAATTAATTGCTTCAACTTGGTTTTGATTTGGTCGAAGTGACTTATTCCACATTTTTTCTTTCAAATTTTTTTACCCGACATGTCAAAAGAATGAACGATCTTATAGAACCCAAGTGAATAGGTATGGGGCACCCATTCATAGAATGCGATAGTGCAGTCCATCTATTAGTGTTATTAAATAATAAAATAGGGATGTAAAAGGACAAGTAATTATAGTGTGGTATTAGAGTACAATCACGTGATATACTTCGTTCACATGTTATGATATAAGTGGATATTTATTAATTAATATCAACTATATATATATGTGTGTGTGTGTGTGAATGTGTGCGTGATCCCTTATGTTCTTTCCTTGCCCTTTAGATTTCCTGACAAAAAGGGGGAGAGATAACTGTGTGAAATTATGATAAAAAGGGGGAGAGATTGTGTTGTAGAAGTAAGGGGGAGTGATGTTGTAATTTTGCTTTCAGGGGGTAATGTTGTAATTTTGCTTTGAATTACATTTCTTCTCCCACATGCTTCACTGGTTTTGTTGTTTCATAATGTGTAGAGATTCAGAGCTTCAATTTTAGATTATGATTTCATTTGTTAAATCTCATGCAATTTCTTTTGAGTTTGTATTAGGTGTTTTGTCTAGGAAATGCCAAAGGGGGAGATTAATAGTATGAAAATTGTATTGACATTTCCTAGACTCTAGCATAGGTTGGAAATTAGTGTGTGAATATCTTTTATTGGAAGTTTTGGCGCAACACATTTAATCCCATATTTTCGAAGTATGACTTGATCGATATGAGGAACTTGATTTCAGGTAAATCATGATATAATCATGCATTCGTTATAGGATTCCTAGTTGGAGTTATTTTCACTCAAGTGCTTTTATATTAGTCTTATTTTTAGTAGGATTAGATTTTATCTCTTGAAATTATTTTCCTAATTGGACCTTATTTTGGTTTAAGTAAAAATAAATTTTTTTTTTTTTTTCATATTTGACTTAGAGAGCATGTTTCTTTTAATACCCAAATTGGTTTCATTGATTAATATGGTTTCCTTGTATAAACTAATGGGACTGGAAGTTTGCATGGGCTGACGAAATTGAATAGGATTTTTTAGAGAAACGAATATGATATGGATCTCTTGGCTTTATGTAGTTTCTTTTGCAAAAAGAACATGTCTATATAAAGACATGGCGTGACTCTTCTTGGTTTTTACACAGTTTTGATATATTTGTTTTGAGCATCAGAATTCCTATGAAAAGTTATTGTGCATATCTTTGAGATAAATCATCAAGTATTCTATATTTATTTGGTGATTTATCAAATATTTGGTGATTTATTAAATATTTTTATTATTCATATTGCATTCATTTGCATATTCGGTGACTCATACGGTTGAGGGCACCAAGATCGTAGTGGTGGTTTTTCTCCAGTAAGCTTGAAGCAATTGTGACCAGTGTTCAACATAAGTAGTGTCGAAAGATCATGCTGTGACAGAAGTTGAGTTAGGAATAAGTCGATAAATATTATCTAGAATGTGCCTAGGATAAGTGTGTGAGTACTTATTGTAATCATCGTTCTATAGTGGATTTGTTTCTGGATTGATAAGCCATATCAATCTTGTTACTGAAGTTTATTTTTATTTATTGATTATAATTTTAAATTGACCTATACACCCCCCCTTTAGGCATTTTTAGTCATCTTATAGGTAATTCAGAAAATTTTAAATTAATTTCTATTTTCCTATCGTGCTTTGCTAATGAAGTTTAAGTGACAAGTTTCCAAAAACTTTTTATTATCTTTTGAAAGTTAAAATTGCTCAAACCGAATAGTCAAATCCTACATGGATTAAAAGGTTGAAAGAGAGATATCAAAAATAACATATCAAAAGCTTGATGTCAAATATTACTTTAATATTTTTTAGTTTTGGACCCCACTATCATTTATTCTCTTTTCAAATTTTATGCATCATATGAGCTCATTTTCTTTTAAAAATATAATAAAATAATATGATATTTGGCGTTTTGAGTAGAGTTCAATATAATTCAAATTTAACATTTTGCATTTGACATCTTCCTAGGAGATGCTCTTAGACAGTGAATTAGCTAATTACCAAACTATATATAATGAATATATCAATTTTAAAAAAATTACTTTAAAATCAATATTTTCAAAAGGTGACTTATGGTCTTGTAATGAAAAGTCGAGGAGCACTACTGACCTTCAACCTGCCCTCATATCAACGAGTAAATATTATTGAATATTAAATAAGTAGAAAGAAGACAAAGACCTAGGTCTGCAGTCAACATATATTTAAGGTTTTTTTTTTTTTTTTTTCTTTCCTAACTTATAATGTTCTGTTTTTTTTCTACATTCACACTTGACCAGCATGTGCTCTGAATCTGATTGATATATATGAGTCAATAACGACATGACACAGTATCCACTACTTAAATTAGACTGGACCACATTATCTTTAGACACTTTCAATTAGTGATGAAAGTGTGAACGCATTTTCCAATTATCACCCAATTTTTCAAAAGAATTTAGATGAAAAATTAATAAGATATAAGTTGTATTGAATAAAACAGTCCCGCTCACTTAAGGATTTAAAACTAAGGTCATGTGAGGTTCTATTTAATAAAGGCCATTGGATTAAGGGCTAGTTTGAAATTGTTGTTACTTTTAAAAAAGTTGCTTCTGTTATGCTTTGAAAATAATTAACTGTAAAATAAAACAGCTTCATATTTGGTAAACAATATTTTTAAAGTATGTTAATACAAAAAAGCAGTGTTAAAACCATTTAATAAATTTAAATCTAAAATTGATATAATCATGAATAATGACTAAAATATATAGATAGTCTTGCCAATATATATGAATATTTTAGTCATCCTCGAATAGACTATTTTGCCAACCAATCCGTTTTCTTTTGCTTGCCATTGTGCAAGGCCAAACAAAAGTCCTCAGCAGGATTTCCAATAATTTCTTATGTCTTACAAAAAAAATTAATGCACAATGTTATTATGATAATTGAATGAGACAATGAACGGTGTTTTCGTGTACCATGGACAGTGAACACAATAAATTGACAATCAAAGATTTATATGATGTATATCAGTATACAAATAAAGTTCGTTCCTACTTTGCACAAAAAATAAAAAATAAAAACTAAAATTGAAATGGTTATGAGTTTCTTTCTGTCAATCTTTTTCATGTTGACTTGGTGCTCATTTTGATTCCAATCTGTTTACTTTTTAGTTATTATATGTACATATAAGATGTGATGGTTTTGTTTGCTTCTTGCACTTCCTTTTCAATGCTTAGTTTCTTGGGTTTTTTTTCCACTTCTATATAGTCTGCATCAATCAATTGGCACAAGTTTCATTTCTTTCAAATAGGGAAATTGACCAATGATTATTCTCCTAGTTCATGTGAAGCGGTGCCAAAAAAGAAAAAAGAAAAAAGTTGATGCGAAATTAAGTTCATAGTTTTGGCGAAACCTATAGTTAGTGTTCTATTAACTCAATAACTAGTTAGCAGTTGAGTGTTACTGTATATATTTTGAGGAGAATGATATGATTCAGTACTTGACTGAATAAGATAATAAATAAACTGAAACTGCACTTGGATGGTTGTTTCTTAGACTTTGTTTTAATATTCAATTTCTTTGTATGATTTGAAACTTTACAAGTCTTTAAGAAATACAGATAAATCTCTTGTAAATTTAACTAATTTTGGAGTTGAAATTTCTTTACACTGTTTGGATGAGAGAGTTTAATTTATTTATTTTTAATAGAATTTTTAAGGGGTTATTAGATCTAGATCCAAAACAATTAGCTGGTATTGGATTTAGTCCATGCGTTTTTAATTTTAGATGTAGGTCTTTTGACTTTATTTCCTTTTTTTGTTGTGTCGATAAAGAACAACTATAAAGAACAAAATGACTGAACCTGATTCAAAGTTGAGCATATATTCAACATAAAATAATAATAATAATAAATGAAGAAGAAGAAGCAAAAGTCGATACTATGACTGCATAGCAAATGGATATTAGACCATGCTTCAGCGGTCATTTGTGCCTTGGGATGAACCCTAACTCTGAAACTCCATTATTTTCTCATTTATTTTAAGTGTTTGGCTTCCTTTGAGCACTAAACTCACTCCGTTATTTCTTTTCTTATGTCAATGTACAACATTTAAAAAAGAAAAAAAAAAAAGTCTTCCTAATTAGGTGCTTTACTTACCTTAAATTTAGTAATTTATTATAAAACCACCATAAAAATTTGCTGCAGTTAATAACTTCATTGTTTCTTACGTTTTATGTGCTCAAGAGTAAATTGGATAAGGAAAGAAATATAATATTGGCTAATTATCTCATTAAGGTAAGTAATCTAAGATAATGGGCAATATTGGAACAACAAATAATTTTAAAAATATAAAAATCAAAAGATTACATCATACAATATTTAAAAAGGAATGTAATCCTATGTGGCGCAAAAATCAAAGGACTTGTATCAAAATCACCAAATCCAAGGATTAAACCTAACTTCTGGATGGGAATTTGGATCTGTATCAACTTTTCTAAATTTTTAAATGACAAAACTTGAACACCTTAATAATAAAAGTACAAATATAATTTAAAGAAGATTCTAATAATATTTCTCTTTTCAAAGTTGAAAGAGATCCAAGTTTTATTCTCTATTTTTTGAAGTATTGTCCACATGTGCGAAAAATTTCAAAAGCAACAAAATTTTCTTTCTGATGTTGATTTTGAAAATTTTCGCCTACAACATGTGGACAATAGTAAGAAAAATGGATAAATAATACTTGAACCTCACTTATCTCCCTCAATTAAATTTTTGGGCTTTTCACATATAAGTCCTTTTTAACTTTACAATTTATTTTTTGGCCAAATTTTTTAACATTACATTTGAAACACAAAAAATTAATTAATTTTTTATTTTAGAAAAACCATTGGAGCACAATATTGTAGAAAACACCTTCTTGAATGGAGAAATCTATAACACACTAAGGGGCTAGCTGAGGGCTTTTTCTTCCATTACCTCTCTAAATGTTTTTGTATGGTGCTTTTCCTAATTTACTATAAATTTTGAGATGCTTAATTTTTTTAAGTGGTTATTTCTTGAAGTCAATTTCAGTACATTGCTGTCAAAATTGGTCACAAGATGCACACCTACTAAATTATTCAGGACTAAATTGGTTTCTTATCACGCTTCTGTTTCTCCCCTTCACTATCCACTCCCCTCCCCTCCCCTTTTTTCTCATCTCATCATGGCCATAGCTGCAAGTGCCGTGGAAGCACACCCAAATGGGCTTTGGGCTTTGGAATTTGGGCTCCTAGTGCTTGTAGTCCTACACGCAAGAAGAAAATCTAGAAACATAATTTAAGGCTAATTCGGGAACTCAAACGAGACTTAGATTTTTTTTAATATAATTATTTTTTAATTTTTAATACAAGCATAATCTACTACTCTATATTAATCTAATCTATAGAGATGGAGATATAAACTTGAATGTAAGGAATTTAACTCACTACCCTAATCAACTAGCATAACCCACATGTGCCAAGTGAGACTCAAGTATTAGTTTTAGGAGTATGCTTCATTTTACTGAAAAGTAAATAAGCAATCACGCCATGTCCGTAGAATTTACTTTGATGATACTCAGATCCCCAAATATGACATTGTTAGGCCAGCCCGTGCTCAACAATTCTAATCAAGCCATCACTAATTTTAATCTTGGAACAAAAAAATTCGTGCTCAAAATGAAAAGGAACATTCAATTTTCTTCTTCCCATGAATTCCACTCTCTTGGTCAAATGAACATGGAAAGAGATCAAAGCACAAAAGACTATCTTGGTTGACAATATGAACTCATAATCGATATTACATTTAGTTCGCTTTCGTGCAACACGAATAAACTACATTTTCATAACATACATTTGCATTCCCAGAAGAAGAGGAAGAGACTGAATTCACGGCCTTCCTCCCAATGACTATAATAATTTGGTTATAAATTTACCTCCTCACCTTGCTCGTGAGCAATGGAAGCTGAAAGAATTCCGAGGTCACAATTTAAGAATGTCAATGCAGATTCACATTCAGAGATTATTCTTGTGACAAACGAGGGCTCACCCGCAACTGAGTCAAATGATACGACAGAGCTGCGTGGAAGTCTCTAAGATTCCTCAAGTTCCTAGGAACTGCAGTCAACGCAAGGGAAAGGAGACACCTTATTAGAAATTCATAGTCATGCCAACAATACTTAGTAAAAATCCATGATACTAGTAAAAATGCAGCATCATTCACTTTATTCATTTGCATTGCTCCATACCCAAGTAACCCCACCTCACCTGACCTAGAAACTCCACACCCCCTTGCCCCTTGCACCTACACCACACACTCTCAAGCAAGAACACACACACAAAAGGTCATCAAGAAGTAATACCATGTTGAGGAGCAAAAGAGAGAATGGGAGAGAATTCAATGGATGATTTTGGGGAAGGTTTTCTGCTACTGTTCGGTTGAAGAACATGGGAGGATTGGAATCATAAGGAGAATGGTGATAACAGTATGATGTGCTAACACGTGTTCTTGCTTAGGTGGCAAGTCTGTTAGCTCTTCACATGCTTATTAGTTTAGGGTAAACACTCTTGAGAAATATACAGAGCTTTATCTTTAATTCTTTTCTCTGTCTAAACCTAGATCTGAAATACTCTCTTTCCACCATGGTTATCATGGTATCAGAGTGGGTTGCCTATGCGTGAAAGTCCAATGGCCACACATGCTCCACGTCATTCAAAATGTGCTGTCCACCTGTTAGGCTTGAAAATTCCCCACATGTGCTGGTGCGTGTGAGAATGTTAAGTGAAAAATATCCCACATTGGAAAGTTGAGAAACCTAGAAAGGACTTATAAGGAGTTGAGCTACTACCCCCATTGCCAATTGGTTTTGGAGTGGAACCTCAACTTCCTTCATGGTATCAGAGCAGGTTAGCCCACGTGTGAAAGCTCAACGGCCACACGTGCTCCACGTAACCCAATATGTGTTGTCCATGTGCTAGGATTAAATTTGCCACACGTGCGGGGGCGTGTGAGAATGTGAAGGTAAAACGTCCCACATTAGAAAGTTGAGAAATCTAGCAAGAACTTATAAGGAGTTGGGCTACTCCCCTCATTGCCAATTGGTTTTGGGATGAAACCTCAATTTCCTTCATGGTATGTGAGAATGTGAAGTGAAAAATATCCCACATTGAAAAGTTGAGAAACCTAGCAATGACTTAAAAGGAGTTGAGCTACTTTCCCCATTGCTAATTGGTTTTGGGGTGGAACCTCAATTTCCTTCATGGTATCAGAGAGGGTTGCCCACGTGTGAAAGCCCAATGGCCACACATGCTTCACATCACCCAATACGTGTTGTCCACGTGCTAGGTTTGAAAATTCGCCACACATGCGGGGGCGTATGAGAATCTGAAGGTAAAAAGTCCCACATTGGAAAGTTGAGAAACCTAGCAAGGGCTTATAAGGAGTTGAACTACTCCCCCTATTGCCAATTGATTTTGGGGTGGAACATCAACTTCCTTCATAGTATTAGAGCCGATTAGCCCATGTGTGAAAGCCCAACAACCACACTTACTCTATGTCACCAAATATGTGTTGTCCACGTGTTTGACTTGAAAATACGCCACACATGAGGATTCATGGAGAATGTGAAGTGAAAAATATCCCACATTGGAAAGTTGAGAAACCTAGCAATGGCTTATAAGGAGTTGAGCTACTTCCCCCATTGCCAATTGGTTTTGGTATGGTAAAAAGTCCCATGTTGAAAAGTTGATAAACCTAGCAACGGCTAAGAAGGAGTTGGACTATTCCCTTATTGCCAATTGGTTTTGGGGTGGAACCTCAAATTCCTTCATGGTATCAGAGCGGAAATGAATATCAGTGGGCTTATGCATGAACTAACAGACTGTATTAACTGCGAGGGCTATGTCTGGACGAGTAAAGGTAAAATACCTAGTGCCTCAACAATACTACGATACAATGTAGGATCATTGAGAGCAAGACCATCATCTATCAAAGCTTGTTGATGAGGTTTGAAGGGCGTACTACAGGGTTTACACCTATGCATGGCAGCCTTCTTGAGTAAATCCTTAGCATACTTAGCCTGATTGGCAAACACCTTGCCACCAGCCTGATAGTGAATCTCAAGTCCTAGAAAATATTTGAGCTATCCCATATCCTTGAGTTCAAAAATTTCCCCAAGATCACGAATAACAGAGTTGACAAGCTCAGGATTAGAGCCTATGAGGACGATGTTGTCAACGTACAATAGAAGAATAAGAATATAAGATGGAGTTTTCTTGACAAAGAGGCTCGAATCATAAGAGACACTATGAATCCCATAATATGTAAATATCCTATAAATTTGGCATTCCATGCATGGGGGACTTGTTTTAAGCCATATAGGGACTTCCAAAGTTTGCAGACAAAATCAGGATATGTAGGATCAACAAAGTCTTGGGGCTGCTTCATAAACACTTCCTCTTGGAGCTATCCATGGAGAAAGGCATTCTTAAAGTCAAGCTGTCATAATTTCCATTGAAATCGAATTGTCAGACTCAAAATCAAACGAATAGTAGTGTGTCAAACCACATGACTGAATGTTTCGTCATAATCCAAACCAATATTCTTGGCTATACCCTTGTGCCACAAGTCTAGCCTTATATCTCGAAATGGTACCATCTGCATTCTTTTAATCTTAAAATCCACTTTCACCCTACAATGTTTGTATTAGAATGAGAAGGAACTAGAGTCTAAGTGTCTTGTTGTTGAAGGGCTTAAATTTCTTCAGACATGGCTTGTTGCCACTTAGGCTTTCCAAGGGCTGCCTTAAAATGAGAAGGTGTATCAGGCTCAGAAATAGAATGAAGCTAAGTAATGAGGCTCGAGTATTCAGGAAATTGCCTATGCTGGATAGTACCAGACTTAGACCGAGTTTGCATAGGATGGCAATTATTGGTACCAGCTGATATTGAATGAGCAGAAGGCACAAAAGAATCAGATAAACGAGGCAAGATGACCTCCAGTTGGTCATTTGATAGTACAGACAGCATATAGGTAGCAGAGGTTGTAGCACCAGCAACTGTAGGAGAATCAGAAATGGTAGGAGAAAACCTATGTGAGGTAGTAGAATCCATGCTAGGACTTGATAAAGGCTGAGACTCGGAGAAAGAGTGTGGTGGTGATGGCATAATGACCAGGACTGGGGACACAACAGATGGAGAAGAATATCATTGAGCCTTGAAGGGGAATACATCTTCATTGTAGATTACATGTCTAGAAATTAGAACTTTCTGATTTTGAGGATTGTAACAATTAACTCATTTATATCCCATTGAGAACCCCAAAAAAACACATTGCTGGGAGAGAGGTTCAAGCTTATGTGTATTGTAAGGTCTAAGCAAAGGGTAAATTGCTAAACCAAATATTCTAAGAGAAAGCAAATTTGGTAATGTACCATATAACTTGGAATATGGAGATTGCATGTGCAGAGTACGACTTGGCATTCTATTGATTAAGAAATTGGCATGTGTAACAGCATAATACCAAAACTGAAGAGGTAGACTGGCTGTAGTTAGAAGAGCAAACCCAATTTCAATGATATGCCTATTTTTCCTCTCGGCTACTCTATTTTGTTGAGGGATATAAGGACACGATATGTGATGAACGATGCCTTTAGATGCTAAAAATTCAGCAAACACCTTACTCGTATACTCTCCTCCACCATCGAATTGAAAGAATTGAACATGAGCTTGATAGTGATTAACAATATATGCATAAAACTTGCGAAAGATTGAGAAAACATCTGATTTATTTATTAAGGGAAACACCCACATGAACCAGGTACAATCATCAATGAGAGTAAGATAATATATGTAGCCTCCTAAATCAATACAAGTAGAAGGCTCCTAGACATCGGAGTGCAGCTTAGAAAAAGTTTGGAAGATATGGTAGAAGAAGAAGGAAAAGGCAATTTATGCTTTTTTCCTTGTAAACATGATTCACAAAGAGAAGATGTAGAATCTGGAGAAACAAAAATGTGAGAGGCCTTGAGGATGTGTTGAAGCACTTCATCAGTGACATGTACCAGTCAGAGATGCCATAGTTTAGTCTACACTTGTTGTCCAAGCAAAGCATGGGATCCTGATGAAATCACAGAATCTGTACAAACCGATGAGGTTGATGTACTTGGGGAAGAGACATGCTCTTTATTTGCGACTGAAGAAGCTAATGGAGCTAAGCAGTTTGTGGGAGAGGCCTTGAACCCTGATGAAAGGAACTAAGGAATGGAATAGAGGCTTTTATTACTCTGACCCCAAAATAGAAGTGTGTTGGTTTGTTTGTCCTGCACAAATATGTGATGCTAAAAAAAAATAACCCGCAATTGTTATCGCGACAGAGTTGATATACAGAGAGGAGATTTGTGGCAAGCTTAGGGACATGATATATTGTATTTAAATGTAAGGTGCCTGGTAAAGCAGTTAAAGTAGAAGAACCAATATGATTGATTCTCCTATAGTTGCTGGTGCTACAACATCTGCTACCTCTATGCTGTATGTCCTATTAGATGACCAACTGGAGGTCATCTTGCCTCGTTTATCTGATTCTTCTATGCCTTCTGCTAATTCGATTCCTAAGCCTGATACACCTTTTCATTTTAAGGTAGCCCTTGGAAAGCCTGAGTGTCAACAAGCCATGTTTGAAGAAATTCAAGCCCTTCATCAACAAGGCACTTGGACTTTAGTTCCTTCTCCTTCTAATACAAACATTGTAGAATGCAAGTGAATTTTTAAGATTAAAAAGAATGCAGATGGTACCATTTTGAGATATAAGGCCAGGCTTGTTGCACAAGGGTATAGCCAAAAAATATGGTTTCGATTATGACAAAACATTCAGTCCTGTGGTTTGACACACTACTTTTCATTTGATTTTGAGTCAGGCAGTTCAATTTCAATGGAAATTACATCAGCTTGACATTAAGAACGCCTTTCTTCATGGAAAGCTTCAAGAAGAAGTGTTTATGAAGCAGCCTCAAGGCTTTGTTGATCCTACATATCCTGTTCTTGTTTGCAAACTTTAGAAGTCCCTATATGGCTTAAAACAAGTGCCTCGTGCATGGAATGCCAAATTTACAGGACATTTACCTACTATGGGATTCACAGTGTCTCCTTCTGATCCGAGCCTCTTTGTCAAGAAAACTTCATCTGATATTCTTATTCTTCTATTGTACATTGACAACATCATCCCCACAAGCTCTAATCCTGAGCTTGTCAACTCTATTATTCATGATCTTAGGGAAGTTTTCAAATTAAAGGATATGTGACAACTCAAATATTTTCTAGGACTTGAGATTCACTATCAGGCTGATGGCAAGATGTTTGTCAATCAGGTTAAGTATGCTAAGGTTTTACTCAGAAGGCTACCATGGATACGTGTAAACCCTGTAGTATACCCTCCAAACCTTATCAGCAAGCTTTGACAAATGATGGTCTTACTCTCAGTGATCCTACATTGTATCGGAGTATTGTCGGGGCACTGCAGTATTTAACCTTTACTCGTCCAGACTTAGCCTTCGCAGTTAATACAGTCTCTCAGTTCATACATAATCCCACTGATATTCATTTTGGTTTTGTCAAACGAATTCTCAGGTATCTACAAGGCACTTTGTAGTATGGGATCACTTTCTCTCTTGGCACTATGCTTCTCAATGGCTATTGTGATGCTGACTGGGCAGGTGACCCAAATACTTGTCGATCCACCACTAGCTATGCAGTTTTTCTTGGTCATAATCCAATCTCTTGGGCTTCTAAGAAGCAAGCTTTAGTTTCACAGAGGCAGAATATCGTGCTCTTGCTCATTGTGCTGCAGAGATTTCATGGATTAGACAACTGTTGCACGATTTACATATGGTTATTCCTAAAGCTCCAGTTTTACACAGTGATAACTTGTCTACCTTAGCACTGAGTGCTAATCCGGTGCTTCATTCTCGTATCAAGCATATGGAGATAGATTTCAACTTCATTAGAGAGAGAGTTCAAAACAAAGACCTCATTGTTCAATACGTTTCGACTGATGAGCAAGTGGCTGATATTCTTACAAAGGGTCTTCATAGTCCCCTGTTTGTCAAACACTGTGCCAATCTCAGTCTTGGCTCACCCCCAACTGAGATTGAGGAGGGATGATAACAGTATGATGTGCTGACACGTGTTCTTGCTGAGATGGCAAGTCTGTTAGCTCTTCACCTGCTTATTAGTTTGATTAGTTAGTCTGTTAAGCATGTTAGCTTAGTAAAGAAAGTCATCGTTACACAACTATATAAGCTTGGGTTCGGTTCATTTCATCATTATGTAAGAAAGCACTCCTGAGAAGTATACAGAGCTTTGTCTTTCATTCTTTTCTCTGTCTAAACCTAGATCTGAAATACTCTCTTTCCACCATGGTTATCAAATGGATGTTCCTTGTTTAATCTTCTGAAAGAATTTGAACTAATTGTGCCACAGTTAAGCCTTTTTTCTGTCCAATTTCTACTTACATACACAATACAATGTCTCACTTTCAGAGGTGGCCCTTGAGTTCAAGGGAAGAGAGGGAAAGCAAAGAAATCCAGAAATGGTTATATTATCATATCGCCTCTTTCTTAATGTACAAAAAATTTGGTCCCCAATTTGTTAGGCTAAAAATAAGTTAGACATGCAGTCTCCCCATTTCTCGTATTCTATTCTGGAATAAAAAAGGGCTTCCCCACGTTCAAGGAAAATCCTTTCCTGACCTGGAGGCAGTCACATATCTACAAAGTGGGCTGTATGGGCTACAGCCCATGCTAAATTTTTTTTGTATTTGTAATACCATATAGTATTCTTAAGAGAAGAAAATAAATTATTAAAAAAAAAAAAAAAACCTTAATGGAGATAGCCCATCCCAAAATTGAAAGCAGAGCCCACTCATCAAGCCTTAGTCAAACTAACGTGGGTTCAATGCAAAAGATGCAAGTCGTGCTTCGAATTGTCAATGCCTAACTTCAACATCAGGAGATCAACCACGTCCCGGCCCATGCCTGATGATCACCCACTTTGAGTTCCTCCAAACCCTGGTCCTGGTACTAAGGGCTAGAATTGTGTTTATGGGCTGTTATACTATGATCACAGTTCCACTTACGGCCTCTTTGGATTTGATACGTTTACATTTTTATCCGAGCAAGGGCAACTAGCTATCCCTGATGTGATCTGGGTAGGGACTCTTCAATAAGGTGAACTTGAATGACTATTTTCATGGTCATGATAATCCAATAGGAGGGATTTTGGGGTTAGGCAAGGGTCACCCCACAGGTATTCAAAAATTATTATTATTAAGACATTGTCGTGGAGCTTGGTGTGGAAAATAGGGAGCGGAAATTACGGATGTGGAGCTCGAGGAACGCAGGAAAAATAAAAAACGGGTGTCATAATGGATGTTTATAAAAGGAAACAATGGGAGAAAACAATCACAACTCAAAAGACAAAAAACATAGCTCTGCCAATTTTCTTCCTTCCAATTTCTCTCGATCTAAACTCAGAAATAAAATGGCCTCTTCATTCCCATTTTCTCTCAATCTATTGCCACGCCTAATTTTCATTTATGAGACTTATCATATTTTAGCACTGACTAAGTGCATTATTTTTTGTTATTAATTAAATTCACTCGTGCCGTCGAGTTATATTGTAAGATAAATCCAACTCATGCCATTTTAAATTCCTAGATCCGTCCCTGCCTCGAGGGGAATGCTTTTTCCAGCTCAAGAGAAATGTACCTCGCCCACTTTATTTTCTATTTCCTCCCTCCTACTTCAAATAAAGAAAATTATTTTCCCCCACCCCTACCTTCCTTCACTTTTTCCTCCTCCAACACAACAGGTAAATAAGTTAACTACGCATCAGTATTAGTCTAATAATCCTCATAATGTACTATGAAAATGAACAGATAAATAATTTAATCAGCAATGAGATACCTTTAAAAGCATCTTGTATGCCTCTAACAAGCGATTGGCACACACCAAAACAACTAACAAGAAGGTATTACGGACTCATGCGCGTCAAATAAATGTCAACAATCCAACTGTAGTAACTAAAAAGTGAATTTCCAATTAGCAAGGAGCTGGAACAGAAGCATAAAAACTATCTCATTTGCCAACCAAGACAGATATGTGAAAAAGGAATCCACCCAAAAGCATAAATTTCAATCATTATGGTGAAGGCAAATATACCATTCTTTTTCTTTTTCTTTTAAGACAAGTTCATGTATCACAAGCGCATCACTTTTCCTCTTTAGATATACATTATCAGTAACAAGTATGCCAAATTCTTTTAATTTGGTACAGCAAACAGGAAAAGAATAGAAAAGAAGGGATAGCAGATTGTCAAAAGGCAGTGTATACGAAAGGAAAGAGCAGGTCAAACCTTAGTGTATTGAATGATCTTGCAGTTTCTAGGAAAGATTCCAAATGTGCACGCAATCTGGACTCCACCTCTGCGTAATCAGAGCAAGAAAAAGAAGAATCAACTGCACAACTTGGGGAAAGTTATAAATTATAATTAAATAAAATGTACAATGAGTCACTGACAACCCAAATTTGAGGGAGCATTCACTGCCAAGAGTATAATGGACTTGGGAGGCATTGGGAAAGATAAAAAGAATCAGAAAAAGAAATTCAAAGTGAATAAGTGGCAACAAAAGAATGTTAAAACAAATATACTTTTTTTTTTTTCTTTGAATAACAAATATACTAAAATATAAATGAATCTTTGGGCATCCTTTGGCACTATCGAGGACACTACACATCTCTTCTCTGCAATGAAGCATAGGACAAGTGAAGGTCAAACGGAATGGAAAGATAGAGAGGTGGTGCTTTTAGGTGTCAGGAGTTAATGAACAATATGATTGAGGGTAATGACAGAAGAGTGGGTGATGTGTACAAGAGAAAAAAGCAGCAGTAGGATATTTTTTCAAAATGCAGATGAATTTATTCACTGATTTAAATTGTACAATTTGGTTAGAGAATAATCATATGAATAGCTGGAATAATTATGTAGCACAAAGAGAACTATGTGAAGCTGATCAAATAGTATAGAACAGTTCAAGGATAACAATCGTAAGAAAAATATTCAATTATTGTCAAATGCAAGAAGATCTAAGTTGAGGAACAGAAACAAATCTTTGATGCCAAATCATCAACCTTCTGTTGAAGACTTCAGAGTATCTTTGATTGTATAGTTAATTTAAAAAAAAAAAAAATTAAGTCTATTTTTTAATATTTAATTTGTAGTATAAAGTATTTAATAGCTAAATTATTAAAATGCCTCTTCCACGTCAGCACACTTAATGAATTTGTGGACGGAAATAGACGGAAGTGGACAAGTTCAACATCTGGGATTTCCCGAAGAAGAATTTAGTGGATAAGTTCCTAAGACATATAGAAGCAATTATGTAATTTAAGACACTATCCATTTGGAGAATTGTGGCATGCAACAAAGACTTTGTAAACCAAAAAGGATAAGACAGAGACGAAAGTCTTACAGTATACCCTAAAAGAAGAGAGATTGATTCAGTGATAGAGAGCGAGAGAGGAGAGCAGAACTAAGGTAATGAATTTTACTACCAAATCCATTTCCAATATTTAATTATTCATACATAATATAATAATTATGCGAATCCCAAGAAGAACCAAAAATCATAACTAGAAATGAATATATATTACAAATTATATTAGAGAAACATAATTAAAGTTAATATCCATGTTGTTATGATAAGTAAATTATTTTTATCTTTTCCCTCGCGGAATAATTTGCACAATTTCTTGAATGGCACGTATGAGAGTGATACATACAAGAATGCGGCCAATAGCTTTACAAGGTTGTTAAAAGATTTATCCAAACCCAAAGGAGGGCCACGTGGCCTTTCGACCAATAGCTTTACAAAGTGGTTAAAAGATTTGCCTATTCAATTACTGGTTGAAACTAGAAGCCGATCAAGAATGGAATATAAAGAAAAGCCTCTCTTCGTTTGAAACTTTCTGTAAAATGAAGCGTCATTTGAAACCTTCTGTAAGATGAAGCTGGTTGGGGTGCAGGACTTGGCCTCTCACATCACCATCCCTCCATCAATGGTCATTGGTCAATACCTACAACGGATCAGTGCAAAACTTAACAGCTCAAATGGTGCCATTTCCCATTTGTCCAAGGAAAAATTATCAGATTTCTAATAAAAATTTACCTGTCCAGTAATGTAACTGGCAGCGGGATTGAGTGCTAAGAATTCCACCAGTCCAGCAACTTCTTCAGGTTGACCATATCGCCCTGAAAGAATTATAAAATTGATTTATTTTCTCATCTACCCTCCGTTTAATTTCCACCAAAATAAGCGTCATTTCACAATTTCCATAGTGTCATTTACAAAATTATGTCATTGACAAAATTCAACATACATAAATCCAAACACTGAAATTTTCAATTGCCAGAAATTGAAATGATGAAAATCTAAATTCGGTCATTTTAAAATTCTATGTAATTTTTAATTCCTTTGTCCAAACGGAGGGCTATAAGTTATATAACCAACATGAGCAGTTTCTCAATAATTCACATTAACTACGATAGGTTTGATAATAATGCTTAAATAACTAGGAGCCAACTGACTATTCTTGACAGGACCCGCCCCGAATTTCCCGAAATCCGAGAAGAATCATGTGGAAATTTCGACATCACCCCGATGTCGGACCCAATCACTAAAACTAAAGCTTCCTTTCCCAAAAGGGAATAAGGGCACGAGACTTTCTACCAAAATTTCGGCAGAGTCTCCCCTGTAAATTGAACATTCCCCAAATTTCAACCTGCACAAAAACACATTTAATATCCCAATGGGCAGCACGCACAAGATAATTTCATGGAATTCACAAACTCAGCCTTCAGCCCTCACAAAAAACAAAGCGAAACCAAACAACCCACAAAGCCCTTAAGCCAAATATTGTCTTCCGCAAGGTAATTAATAAACTCAAATATGAATTATGAATACCAAACACAACTTACATCATCTACCTTTCCAATTCCAACATACGAGGTTTTAACCTCCTAACACAATTACATCTATGTATGCGGCTGCACCTAGTAACCTTAGGCTGCCTACGTACCCTCACTGAGGGATCAAGCCACACGTAGCTCTTCCCACTAAAACCCTTTACTTTAAATCACAACTTCCCCACCACAATCTTTAATTTATCTCCTTAATACTCACATAATCTCCCCATACGCCGGAACATCCAACGCCACGTATGGGGCCTGTCAACACGGCGGATAACCTACACCACGTGTGACCTCATCATCATATCATATAATCTCCCCATACACCAGAACTACCAACACTGTGTATGGGGTCTGTCAACACGCCGGATAACCTACTCCACGTGCGACCTCAACATAATATCACGTGTGACCTGTCACTAGGGTCAATATAATCCTCCTAGGAAGGTAAAACTACCTCGGAAGACTCACGGTCAACCAAGGGTCAAACTATCCAAACTTGGTCAAACGGGCCCACGGGGCCCATGACCTCTAAATTCCGATCCGAAAGTTTAGAACACTCGTCCTGCAAGTTTGGTCTAGATCGGACGGTCGGATAGCTCACGATCGCACAATCGGACGGTTATTATAAAACATAAACTTTAAGTTATCAAATCGGGACATTCGGGGCTCCGATTCACGATCCGTGAATTCCTACACGATCCTAGAAATGACTAGATTAACATATTATAAATCTAAGACTATCCAACGGTTCAAACATATCGAACTCGGATAACGCACAATATGCGATATCCGTTCGACATTCAAACGGTATCCAATTGAAATCCGAGCACACCTATGCGCTCAAGACAACAAGGGGATCGCATCGGGACACAATGCCCCTTTTCTACAGTGCCCACGGGCCGGCAACACGTGGGTGTCCAAAGCGATTACGCATCGCCGAAAAATCTCAAAACCATGGCTCAAGACTCCTACCCTAGGTATAAAACCCTATTTGGAACCACTTTTGTTCTTGGACCTACCCCAAAAACTGACCGGAAGTGGCTCGAATCGTAAACCAAAAACCGGCCGAATCCCAAATTGAAAATGAACTGACCTCAAAATCAAAGAAATCATACCCAACCATCAGCTAGAGCATAGAAAATAGTCGAAAACCCATACCTTACTCGACTGAATCGGTGAAGAAATGAGAGAGAACGAGCGGTTTGAATTCTTGGAAAAACCGGTGCCATTTCTACAGATTCCGGCGATTGTGCTGGTGGTTGGGGTGGAAGAGGGACTCACGACGGTCCTTTTGGGACTGGTGCTGCCCCAAGTGGCGGCAGGTGGTGGCTCTTGGAGCCACCGGCTGTGCAGAAAAATTAGAAGGGGAGGGGCTGCTCGGGGGAGAGAGGGAGAGAGAGAGAGAGAGAGAGAGAGAGAGAGAGAGAGAGAGAGAGAGAGAGAGAGAGAGAGGAATCTCTGTTTTTATAAAAATTCCATTTCGAAATAATTACGATTGTGCCACTGTGTTTCTTTTGATCGTAACTTTCTCGTTACAATTCCAAATCGAGCCCACTACGTGTCTACGGACTCATCTCGTCAAGCTCTACGCAACGGTATAGCTGAAATTCTCAAATTCCCTCCCGGTCAAAAGTCAACTTTAAACCCAATAAAATATTTTAAGGGTAAAATAGTCTTTTACATACATGAATTAATAATTACCAATTTATTTAGGACCGGGTCGTTACAATTCTCACCTAGGGGGATGGTTCCCAAGATCTTCTTCTCTATGTCTTCTCCAAGCTTGGCAGTCATATCAGATGCAATGAAACCAGGTGCTACAGCATTCACCTATGGAAAAAAGAAAGCTTTAGATGGATAATTGCTTTAGGCCCACCATGTAAGACTGGAGGATGAAGGAAGTTGAGGTTTCACCTCAAAATCAATTGGTTTTGGGGTGGAACCTCAACTTCCTTCATGGTATTAGAGCGCGTTGCCCATGTGTGAAAGCCCAACGGCCACACGTGCTCCACGTCACCCAAAATGTGTTGTCCACGTGTTAGGCTTGAAAATTCGCCACACGTATGGGGGCGTGTGAGAATGTGAAGGTAAAGAGTCCCACATTGGAAAGTTGAGAAACTTAGCAAGAGCTTATAAGGAGTTGGGTTACTCCCCCTATTGCCAATTGGTTTTGAGGTGGAACCTCAACTTCCTTTAAGTTACATGTATTAGCAGGCAAGCCCCACACACAGAAAACAGATAATAAGATTAATTAATTAAAAAAATTGAATCACATGCACATACATTAATGCTCCTGCTTGAATATTCCTTTGCAACACTCTTCGTAAAGCCAATTACTCCGGCCTTTGCAGCACTGTAGTTGGGCTTGTCCAACATTGCCAACAAGACCAACAACAGATGCTATATTGATTATTCTTCCCTGAAATATGACGAACAGACTAAGGATCTAGAAGCAAAATAGGATTTTCACATTGACATAATAAAAGAAAGGAAGACAGAATTTGATTATCTTTCTCTGTTTCATCATAACTTTCGCTGCAGCCTGCTAAAAGCACGAACCATGCTAAAAAGATCAGACAATTCTAAGCTTGAACAACTATAATTACTAGATCAACATATGCCCGAAACTACACACCTGTGTGCACAGAAACATGCCAGTAAGATTCAAATCAATAACCTCCCGCCATTGGGATTGGGATGTTTTCATTCTCATCAACAAGCCATCCCGTGTTATTCCTGAAAAGGGTTGTGTCAGTTGAAATAGAAAGGAAAGTCAAGATAAGAAGCTTAAATACAAGAAGTAATATGATGTCGACCAGCATTATTAACCAACACATCAACTGTTCCCCATGCATCAACCACCTATGTTCATTTGATTGAAAAGATGTCAGGTTGCAAACGATAATTGCAACCACACAAAAAAAAAATGTAGTTTGCATAAAAGAGCGCATTTGCGTGTAGTTTTAATCATTGCCGCTACATCTTCTTCCTTTGAAACATCACCCCCAAATGTCAGAGCTTGACCACCAGATGCCTCAATCTGCAGCATTTAAACCGCAATAAAACCTGTTTAAAATGCGGGATGTAATTAAAACCAAACGTTTCAACTATGAACTGATTTCAATATATGCATTGCATGAAGGCCATTATTTTAACAAAAAAGGTACCTCCTTGGAAACTAATTCAGCTTCCTTAGATGACCTTGCGTAGTTTACCAGAACCTGTAACAGTGAAATGAAGCCTATGGTCATGACTCATCGAAAAAAGCAATTGAATGATGAATGATGATGATAACCTTACAACCAGACTTGCCGAGAGCGAGCGCAACAGCTTTCCCAATTCCTCTAGAAGCTCCAGTGACGATAACCACAGGAGCCTCCACGTTCCGATTCTGAGGTACAGCAGCGCTCGATTGCTCAATGGCTGCCACCTGCGCCCTAATTCCTGCTATTTGATTCCATTTCCATTAAAACATCACCAAATTGTTCTGATGTCAACTTCTATTTACCACAACATGAAAATGCGATTCATTTACCAGAGCCAGAAAAGGAGCTCAAAGATCGGGTCGGGGCAACACAACGCAATCGGATCCCGCCAACAAGTGGATAGGAGCTTTGTGGGTGAGATAATTGCCGGGAGAGTCGTACCGGAGCTCCAACGGCATTGAAGGCGATCGTGGCTGCCATTGAGAGTCTGAGAATGGCTGGTGCCACAGACGAAGAAGAGGAGGAGGAAGAGAGAGAGGCAAGTAAGGTCGCCATCAGTGGTGGATCCAGGATTTTGTGGCCAAGGGGTCACAGTGTAAAAGTTCCGAAATTTTTCTACAAATAAAATAATACTAAAAAGATCGAAAGATAGTACTTCCATTCATAATTCATAACAAAACCAATAATACAAGCAATGACGGATCCAGGATTATGTGGCCAATGGGTCACAGTGTAAAAGTTCCAAAATTTTTCTACAAAAAAAATAATACTAAAAAGATAGAAAGATAGTACTTCCATTCATAATTCATAACAAAGCCAATAATACAAGTTACAATTATCCACGATGAGTTTTCATATTTCAAAAACGTTGCATTATAGTTTTGTTAGCATAAATTTTTATCCAAATTATCATATGAATATGAAAATGTCAATAACCCACTATCAATATTCAAAATACCAAATTATCATATCAATCAATATTCAATATACCAAATTATCATATCACATATCAATCAATATTCAATATACTCAATCAATCCACATTATCAATAAAGCATAAACTCAATCAATCTACATTATCAATTTATCATATCCATAAATTTCATTCCATTAAAAAAATATCAATATCAACAATATATATTATCACTATAAAATTTATAAATATCACTACAAGAAAAAACCTTTTCAGCGACCAACCCAAATTTGGTCGCTCTAAAAGGAAATTAGCAACAAACCTTTAGCAATTGGTCGCCAAAGGTTTCGTGGTATTAAGGCATCATCCAAGACATGAACAAAATGAATTGCTACCGAATTCTCAGGAAGGGCGACGAAATTTTATCGTGGCTATGGTTGCAAGTGGCGACCAAAAATAATTTTGGCCGCCATTCATTGAATAGAGTGCGCGCGAAATTGAAAAAATTCTAGGCGACAAAAAAGTTGTGTAGCCATCGTCGTTGCAAAGCAAAAATGCGCGCTAATAATTTCGGGGTATTTGGCGACTATTGGTTTTGGTCGCAAATTATTGTGTGCTAAGAATTAAACCCATCAAAATGACGTCGTTTTGCATATGTTGGCATTTTGGCGACCAAATTATTTTGGGGCTAATTTGAGACTATAAAAATAAAAATTCCCCTTCACCAACACGCGTGTTATTTCCCTCATCCAGTTCGCATACCCACTCTTTTCATCTCGCACGCCCTAACCTGCTCCGACGCCGACAAAGCAATCTGCCACCGACGTCGGCCAAGCAGTCGTATGGACATACCTACTCTCATCCCCCAAGATTTCTGATGGCTTGAGTTATTTTCCATTGTCTCTGCCCCAGACCGTCTACCCTTCAGTTCTCCAGAATTTTCAGAATCTCTTCAGCTAGAACCAAGCAGTGATTCAAAGGTATTTTCTCCTTTTGTTTATTCAACAATTGTTCTATAGTTATTTGATTTTGATTATTACAAAATTGACAGGACCCGCCCCGAATTTCCCGAAACCCGAGACGAATCCTGCTGAATTCCCGACATCACCCCGATGCCGGGCCCACATACTAAAGGCCGAGACTTTTTGCCGAAAATTCGCCAGAGTCTCCTCTATAAATTGAACATTTCCCAAAATTTCAACCTGCATAAAACACAATTCATATTCCCAACTAGCAGCATGCACAAGATAATTTCATGCAATTCACATAAACGGCCTTCGGCCTTCCAATAATTTTCAACAAACTACCAAGCACTCTATCAACTCTATTCATACTTAAACAAGGCAAAAAATAAATTCAATTATGAATACTAAATACAACCTGCATCATCTACTTTTTCAATTTCAACATACGAGGTTTTAACCTCCTAATATAATCACATCTATGTTAACGGCTGCACCTAATAACCTTAGGCTGCCTATGTATCCTCACTGAGGGATCAAGCCACACGTAATTCTTCCTTAAAACCCAATTCCACACATAGGTAATACCTTTATTCATTTATCTATATTTCACATAATCTCCCCATATGCCGGTACTACCAACGCCACTATGAGGTCTGTCAACACGCCTGATAACCTACGCCACGTGCGACCTCACCATATTATCACAAGATCTCCCCATACGCCTGTACAACCAACGTCACGTATGAGGCCTATCTCAACGCCGGATAACCTACGCCACACAAGACCTGAACATCATATCACAATATCTCCCCCATACGCCGGTACAACCAACGCCATGTATAGGGTCTGTCGACACGCCGGATAACCTACGCCATGTGCGACCTGAACATACTATCAAAAGATCTCCCCATATGCAGGTACAACCAACGCCACGTATGGGGCCTGTTCGCAAGCCGGATAACCTACGCCACGTGGGACCTAACTTTCACAGGGCGGTACTTGTAGTGTAACCAAAATATGGGGAGGTATCGAAAGTAGTGCGTATAGCACTTCAAAATGACATTCTAGACTTTTTTCTATACCTTTACAAGCATATATAAATATAAATATTAATTCTAATATTGTGTAAACCTCAAAAATAGTCTAGCACCCGATAATCCCCATGGGAAGGTGAGACTACTCGGGAAGACTCACGGTCAACCAAGAGTCAAACTACCCTAACCCTGGTCAAACAGGCCCACGGGGCCCACGACCTCCAAATTCCGATTCGAAAGTTCCTATGGGTTCTACAAGGTATAGGACACTCGTTCTGCAAGTTTGGTCCAGATCGGATGGTCGGATCGCTCACGATGGCACAATCTGACGGTTATTATAAAACATAAACTTTAAATTAATAAATCGAAACATCCGGAGCTCCGATTCACGATCCGTGAAATCCTACACTATCCTAGAAATACCTAGATTAACATATACTATATTCGAGACCATCCAACGGTCCCAACTTATCGAACCCAGATAACGCGCAATAGGCGATATTCGTTCAATAGTCAAACGACGTCCGAATTGAGATCTGCGAAATCCTACGCACTCATGACAACCTAAGGATCTCATCAAGACACAGTGCAACCTCACTACCCTCGCCCACTCGCTGCCACACCCGTCGGCAGCGCTGGGTGCCCAAAGCGATTACGCATTGCAGGAAAATCTCAAAACAGCGGCTCCAAACTCCTACCCTAGGTATAACACCCTATTTGGAGCCACTTTTGTTCTTGGACCTATCCCAAAAACTGACCGAAAGTGGCCGAAATTGTGATCCCAAAATCGGGCAAAATCCAATTCGAAAATCGAGTGACCTACGTTCAAAATCAATGCAATCCTACCCAACCATTAGCTAGAGCATAGAAAATAGGTAGAAATTCATACTTTATTCGTCTGAATTGGTGACCGGAGGAGGGAGATTGAGCTCCTTGAATTTTTGGTTAAAACGGTTGGATTTTTGCATTTTCCGGCGATCACAGGTGGTTCCAGCGGCTGAGATTGGTCGGGATGGGAAGGGGGAGGTTGCCCGGTTCTTTTGGGGCCGGTGCCACCCCAAACGGTGGCAGGAGAGAGAGAGAGAGAGAGAGAGAGAGAGAGAGAGATAATTTGATTTTCATAAAAAAATCTCATTGCCACTGAACTTGTTTTGCTCGTGACTTCTTCGTTTTAACTCCGAATCGAGCCCACTACGGGCTCGTTTGGTACGTCGGACTGTACTGACTAATTTTCGTCGGATAGTATTAATTTGTTTCAGAGAGTACTGACTATTTATCCATAATATTATAAGGCGTTTGGTGCTGTTCCGGATAAATAGTTTGACTAAGTTATACTGTGTTTGGTAATGTTCCGAATAACATCAGATCAGACTATTTTTAAAATAAAAAAATTTCTTTGATAATTTTAATGGAAATTGAGATTCAAATTACACGAATTTTTTTTGGTAAGATTCATATGATAAGATCTGTTTTTCAATTGTTTTTGCCAATATTTTTTTTCTTCATATAACCCATTATCATAATTGTAGTATCTCATAAAAATTCCAACATACTCGCATACGTTAATAAAAACAGTACCAAATAATGTATAATTCAAAGTGATCACATACTAAGGTGATAAGAGCAAAAGGGAAAGTTGTTCATAAACCAAACTACATCAAAGAGTGAATCACAGCTCCCTCGCCCCAAGTAAGAGAAGAACAAATGCTTTTCTCATAGCACCATCCAATGTCAAGAATGTTCTCTTATCACTTGCTTTCTCCAAAATTAGCCGTAATGCCTTAATTTGGTCATTAATAGACAAGTCCATCTTTGCCAATTCAGCAGCAATGTCAGGTCTTGGTTCTGATCCTTTCACCAAACTATTAGATATAGTTTTCAATTGGTCAATAGACTCAGAAATCATCTCACCAAATGCTTTAGCCATTTCCTTTTGAATATCAGTATCTACATTTCGTTTGCGGTGTCGACTGCTTGAGCTAGCTGAGTTTTGTTGATTTGATATTGGCAAAGAGGCAGAATGATCTGGTTCAACCTCAACTTCCTCATCATCATCATTGACATTAATGTTGGTTTTTATAAAGAGAGCCTCCTCTTACTTTTTTTTTTTTTTTTTGGTGTGGGTTGAAATCTGATCTCATTAAAGAAACCCAGAAAAATAGATTACAAAGCAAGTCACAAAAACCAGGTAGAGGCACCTAGACCTCAAAACCAAGGCTAGAACCAAGCTTCTCACCCAGACCAGTTCAAAACTAAACAAAAACAAAATACATAAGATAACATAAAACAAGGAATTCGGACAGCACCACCCATAACCAATCAACAATGTCCCAAACGCAAGACCAAACCCACTATAGAAGAAATCGTAACCAAAGGTACCAAAGGAAAATGGTAATGACTCAATTGATGTTGCTGCTACTGTTGTGAAGTTTGTGTATTCATTTAAATGGTTTAATTTGCTTCGGTAATAGGATTGTGCAATTCATTCATTAAGCCCATGTCCAATGTTTCTCATTTGTAAAATAGGTCCTTTTACGATTTAGCTTTCATTCATGTAAGTAAGCATAACCTAATTTCAAAAACGAAAAATACATAACCTAATTCCACAAAAATTTAATAAAAAAATTGAAATATATAAAGAATAGAGAAGAAGCAAGAAGAAGCATATTGGAGAGAGTATGAGAGAGAGAGAGAGAGAGAGAGAGAGAGAGAGAGAGAGAGAGAGAGAGAGATGGATACCTGGAGAAGAGTGAAGAAAATAACCTTTGGAGAAGATAGCAGAGAAAAACCCTAGGGAGAAGAAGAAGAAAAGAGCGTTTGATTTTTTTTCGTAGAACGCGTGCTTAGCCGTATAATTAAGCGTGTATTATCTAAACCGGACTGTGTGGATTGTATTAGTTAGTCAGGTAAGGAGAGTATTAAAAGCCCAACCCGTGTAAAATAGTCGAGTAATTAAATAATACAAGTTGACACCAAACACCTGACATAGACTATTTACTCCTATCCAGAGTCTAATACGGTGTACCAAACGAGCCCTACATGTCTACAGACTCATCTCAGTATGACCTTCCCAAAAATACTAGTCACTGCCCCAAACTCCTTTTGGGGTAAGAAAATGACTAAAATACCCCTATCCCAAGGGTGAATTTGTAATTTTCCTTAAATAATTTAAATAAGGGATTAAATTTGGAGTCGGGTTGTTACAAAAATAAAATCTTTTTTTTTTTTTGGGTCTTAATAACAAGGTCGTTGCAACCCCCCAAACATTGAATTGACAAAGTCCTCCTCTCACAACTTCCTTCATATGGTGCTTTTCTGTTAGGTATGAAGACCATTTGCTCTGTATGATGTGCGTTTTAAGTTTTGGAGGAACATGGAAATATTTATTTGGTTATCTAGATTTACTGAAAACTACTTCATACCATGTGGATTGGTTCTTAATGATAATGTTGAATGAAAGAAGGTTAAACAATTAAGGAACGAACAATTAAGGACTGACAAGTAACAAATTGGTACATGAGTGATTCTCCCAAGTATAGTAGACTTTTGAATTATTTAGAATCAGTTACGAGCCTTTGTGTAAGTGTCTTTAATTTATTAGATGAGTTTGTAGTCAAACCTAATTGGATTTGCATATAATTGAAGTACAAAATTGGAAGTTGGAAGTGGGTCATGTGGGTGTGTGTTCGTTTCAAGGTTTCTTTGCTTTTGTCTGTGAGATTAAGCTTTATTTTAGTTATTCTTACTGGTTTTTTTTTTTTTTGACAAAGGAGCTTATTTTTTTATTGTTTGGGAGAATTTAACTAGGAAAAATAATGTGGTTGTTTTTGGATGATTAGTGAAACTTAAAGGGCGAAGTCATAGACTATTTTGAGTTTGAAGACTAATTTGGTCTCAAGCTCTCCCAAAATATCGTGTCTAACAAATTTTGTTATTTTTTGCAGTAGCCTATTTGAAACACTTTCTTTGATGAATAATTCATCTATCTCAAGCACCTGTGTGATGAGAGTCAGTGTCATAAAAGTTGAATGCTTCAATTTTTTTCTTGTCTTTTTTGTTTTGTTTCAGGGAATGATATATTAGTATGTTGCTCTGTTTGAGGCTTTGAGCCTTCTCTCTCTGTTTTTTGTGCTTTGTAAATGTGCAGGATGATACTTAAGAGGGCTGTTAGCTTAAGCAATAATAATAGGCCACATCTCAGCATGTGTCTCATTCTCTAAGGTGGTTATTTCTTTCACCCATGTAATCAAATCTTCAGAGCCTGTTTTCTCAGTTTTCTTTTCGTTGTTCCTAGGCAATTCATACACTTTACGGGTCTGGCTTTCAATCCTCCCTATTGTCTTCAGTTGTTCTCTAGCTGCAATTGATGGGGTGTCATTCAATTTCCAAGGCCTGTAGGGTGCTTTGACTAGCAATCTTGGGTTTGTGTTGAGGAACATTTACTCAAAATGCAGTTTTCAGAACTTCAAGGAAGTAGATGGGTTGAATTTGTATTGTTGGATCACTATACTTTCACTCCTCTATCTATTTCCTGTAGCTATTTGTGTAGGGTCGCAATGGGTTCAAAGGTATCATAGAGCTATTGCAACTATAGGAAAACCATCCACATTTTTGTTGAAGTGGCTTTTTGCTTAGCAATGGTAGAAGACTAAGTGCCTAGTATGTGCTTAAGCAAACTCTGTCTTGGGCCTGAAAATATGATAAAGAATTATCTTCTAGACTTCTAGTTTTTCACTAGGATCATCCTCTCTTAGCTAGTGTTTTCACTTTTAAAGAATTTTTCATGTTATTTTATTTCAATTCAATCCTCTTTTTGTACATTTGGATCTCTTTTTTTTCTATTTGCATTGAAAACGTTAAAACTAATACTTGTTTATGGTTAATTGATATTAGTTCATGTTTGATTGGAAACTTATTCTAAGTATTACATGGGAAGAAGAATATAACAATTCTTGTATGTAATCAAAACAGAAACGCTGCAAGGCCAATGCTTTGAACATAAAAAAGAAAGAGTTTGAGCATATAGGGGGTCACGTCCTTTCCTCAAACACATGGAAGCTGCTAAACAGGTTATAATTTTATGTCACTTTCAATCCTTTTTTAGTTATTATATTGTAATAATTTCAAGTATTTCTAAATTTCTATTGGTTGGAAAAATGTAAAAGGGTGAAAATTCTACATACATGCAAGTTTTTGACAACCCATGATTTTAGTGCTAACTATGTACCTGGTTTTAGCATCATATGAAGGCCTTATCCATTTCAGAAACTGAAATGCTTGTATATCTTGACAATGGTTTTTTATACTGAAAACTCAGTTTTTTGTTTTTTTGTTTTTATATATTTTTTATTTATACTGAAAGGCATAAATTTTTCTTTGAATTGGTTGGGTACGTAGATGTGGAATGGAATCACGTTTTGACAACCTCTCTCTCGCTCCTCTCTTTGATTGTGTAGTAGCGTTTTCCTCTGTTTTCCCTTTCTTTAATTAGTTGTGCTTTGTAATTCAATATTGCACTGTGGTCTTGTACATTTTGTCAATGATATATCAAATTGTCCATTTTTTTTATAGACACTTTTTGTATTTCTTTTAGAGTTTTGTTGTTCAGTGCAGGAGAAGCTGCGTAATTGTTGAAGCTGCCATTGTGGTTTTTGTGGTGAAAATTTCATAGTTGGTTATTCAATTTAAGCTCTGCCTTTATGTTTTTTAATTGTAGTTGGTCAATTCAGATTAATACTTTTTCAATAGTAAATAGCAACATTTGTATGATTTAGTGTTTTGATATTTAAAGCTGATAAGTGGTGTATTTTTAAAGATTTGGGTTGGTTGATGAAATTTGGGGTTATGCAGAAATCTGTGATCTCGTGTTATGTTCTAGACCAGAAGACCTAGTTCGAATTTATATTTTGATCTATATTTTTTATAATTAGACATTTCAATGAGCATTTCAAAACTGGTTTCATACAAATTGGAGTTAAATTGGATTTTTGGCAAAATTTTAAAGTAGTTGTTATGTTGCAGGAAGCAGAAAACTCTGCAACCCAGTCTGTTTTGGATTTTGTTTTTGACATGCTTCCTTAACTTCGAATGCCATGAAATTTTGATGTGATGAAGTTTTATGTGTCTAGTTTTGATTGGAAAGTTTCGCACTATTTCGACTCAAACTGATTTTTTAGTGAATTTCCCAAATTGAAGTGTTCCTGCCCAAATTGTTTAACAAAATATGTATTTGGTCATCTATGATTTACTACAAACTACTTCATACCCTTTTTGTTGAATTGTCTTTTTTCTTATCAATGTTTGAAGACGAAATTGAAGTGCCCAAAAAAGAGGAATGTTGGGCTATGTGCTTAAGCAAACTCTGTGTCTTGTGTTTTCACTTTTAAAGAATTTTTCATGTTATTTTATCTAAATTCAATCCTCTTTTTCTACATTTAGATATCTTTTTATTTCAATTCTTCATTGTATTCTAGTGGAAATTGAAAAAGTTGTCGTTCAATGTTTCTATTTGCGTTGAAAACATTAAAACGAATGAGTGATTGCCTTATTTGGGTTTGTGGTTCTCTTTATCTTATAATGTGTTTAGAACAATGTCATTTAGGAGTCTAATTTTACTGAGGTAATATCCTGTTTTTGCATGACAGATTATTTGAGGAGGTGGAAGGATTTGGTTTGTGGTTTTGGACAGAGGACCATTTGAGGTAAGAACCTCTTCTTCTCATTACACTCAGTTCTATTTGTTTTCTTATTAACAGCTATGGTAGTTGTCAATGTCATTGTGGTGTTGTTTGTTTAAAGGTATTAAAATGACATACGTGTTTTGTATTATGTTGAGAAGTTATGCATCCCTTGTTGGTTAAGGTATGGATTATACTTTGGATTTTATGATTTATGTTTTCTAATGGGTTTGTGCTATGCATGATATTAGTCTTTACATTGGTTTCTAGGAATTGTTTTCCTTCATTTGTGGTATTTGTTATTATCACAAAGGTTTGATATTGAGAGGTATGAAAAATGAATTCAAATTTTATTAAGTTTGTTCAAATACCATTCTCAAACATTCTTAAATATTGATGACTAGTGATCATTTTTCTTATGTAGATCCAACTCTTTTTAATGGCTTATTTAGTTAAGATTGTGAATTTCAGCTTTTGGGCAAGATTTCTTGTAATTGTGTTGTCGAAAATTGTTTGTTTTTGGTATATATATATATATATATATTTATTTATTTAAATTTTCTTGGTTTTCGCATCTTCTTGACCATTGGCATTTCCTTGTTTTGTTTCTTTTGTAAAGGAAGATGATTGATGAGTTTGAGAAGATCAAGCAACAATTAGCAATGTTTGGGAATTCCATAATATTAGACTACAGTCCCTATCCCACAGGTGTTAAAGATCATGACTACAAAACTTGGAATTACAGAAGGCAACTACATGCATTTTTTTCAGTCGAAACCTAGTCTTAGAGTGGGGAAATAATTACTACAGAACTTGGGTTTACCAAGGGCAAGAATATATGGAGCTTGGCCTCCAGTCTTTGAGTGAAGAGTTCTTCACTCGTTTATATCTACTATTTTTGGATATGTTATGTGTACTTGAATAACTAGTATGCTCTTGTGTAATTTTTAATGAGAGAAACTTTTATTCATGTTGTAACACCCCGACTCCAAATTTAATTCATATTTTAAATTATTTAAGTGAATTTACTAATTTACCCTTAGGGTAGGGGTAAATTGGTCATTTTCTTGCCCGAAAAGTGTTTGGCGCAGTAACTGGTATTTTTGGGTAGGTGGTACTGAGACGAATTCGTAGACACGCGGTAGGCTTGAATCGGAGTTGTAAAGAAGAATTTACGATCAAAACATCGACAATGGCAAAACTGTAAATATTTCAAAAAGTTTGGTAAAAATCAAAATTTTCACCTCAGCTCTCTCTCTCCTCGCGCGCGCTCGACACTCTCTCTCTCTCTCCCCGACACCGACTCTCTCTCTCCTCGGTTCTCTCAGCTCCGGCCACGGCAGGACACGAGACCAGTCCCGATCGATCCGCCTTGACGTCCCGATCAAGACCTGCCTGTTTTTCCCGTCGGAACCACGAACTCCGGCCGCGCGCTCGACTGTTTTGAACCGGAGTTTTCCCTCCGTCGCGCCGCCGCCTCCACCGCCCAAACCCAGTGAGTGAGGTATGGTTTCTCATCCATTTTTCGAGTCCTAGCTGATTGTTGTATAGGTTTGGACCGATTCGTTGTCTAGGAAATCGATTAGAAAATCTAGGTTTTGGCCGGATTTCAAAATGAAATTCCGGCCAGTTGCCGCCCGAATTGGACCTTCCCGTAGTTGAAGGAAGTGATCCTGACCTCGAGTAGGAGCTAGGGTAGGAAGGGTGAGCTCGGGTGTGGAGTTTTTTTTTCGTTCCCGGAATTACTCTACATACCCACGCACTGTCGGCGCGTGTGGCGGCGCGTGGGCGAGGCTGGTGAGGTTGTAAATTAACCCGATGAGATCCTTAGGTTGTCACGAGCACATAGAATTTCGCGGATCTCAATTCGAACATCGTTTGACTATCGAACGGATTTTCGCATATTGTGCGTTATCCGGGTTCGATAGGTTCTGACCGTTGGATCGTTTCCTAAGTAAAATATGTTGTTCTAGGTATTCCTAGGATCATATAGGAATTCGCGGATCGTGAATCGGAACCCCGGATGTTCCAATTCAATAACTTAAAAGTTTATGTTTTTAATAACCGTCCAATCGTCCGATTGTAAGCGATCTAGCCGTCCGTTTCGGACTAAAGTTGCGAGACGGGTATCTTAGACCTTGTGAAATCTTTAGGAACTTTCGGATTGTAAAACGGAGGTCGTTGGTCCCGTGGGCCCGGTTGACCCAAATTGGGAAGTTTGACCGCTGGTTGACCGAGTGTCTCCCGAAGTTGTTCCATCGTCCAAATTAAGTAGTTGGACCTTAGAACGTCTCATTCCTAGTACACTTACTAGAAACCTGGGAAATTAGGATATTTAATTTAAAGTACTCGTTCGAAACGCTTTGTATTAATCTCGTATACGTATTCTGAATTAGGTACTCCGACCACGCATACGCAGCAGGCGGGACCCTCTCAGGGTCAAGCAGCGTGGGACTACTTGTGAGTGGACTTTGTTTTCAAATCTTGTGCATGGTTTTATTGATGAAAGATTTATGCATATTGTTTTTAATGATTTATTGAATATATTATATTCATGAGTTGAATTTGATGTTGTATAGTGCTTTGGCATAGTTGGGTATTGAAAGTATATTTTATATGGATTTTGGGAAATATTATGCATGATGCTTTAAATGGTATTTTGAATATATTATTTATGAAATTGTTGAAAGTGATATTTTTATGAGGCATTGAAAATATATTTTGGGTTTTGACATATTTGAGTATCTTGAGTATGAATATATGGATTTTGGGGATTTATATATATATATTTGGCTATGTGTGAGGTACTTGGGTTGTTGAGATGAGATTGTGGAAAGTGGTGAGTATAGAATGTCAGTTTGGAGTGCTATAAGCACTACTCTATGTACCTCCCTTGATTTGGAACTTGGATATGGAGACTTGAGATACTTGGGATTGTCGGAACCCGGGGCATTCTTGACGGGATGTTGCTGTAGACCCTTAATTGGGTAGTCTGCGCACATAGGACTGATCACAGACGTACGGGTTTTGAGGTTATCGGCTGTACGTTCTGGCTGAGAGTTGGTCCCCTAGTTGGACGGCTCGTTCCCTAGTCCCATGGTGGATTGAGGACTCATCACGAGGACTCTGCCAGGGTGACTAGTCAAACAATCCCCCGGTTGGATTGTTTCCTCGGTACAACTAGGTGATGGTTATATTTATTATATATATATCTCTTATATTATATATTTATATCTATTCATTCATTCTTGTTTCTCGGTGTGGATACTTCCTTGCCGGTCGTGCCAATGGGTACGTTTTCGAGAGTTTGGTTGTGGAATTTATAAGTTTTTGGATGGTAGGTTTTGTAAAGCGTTCTTTATGGATTTCGGACTTGGCATCTGGTATTGATTTGTTTTGATATATATATACTTGAGTACGATGGTTTTGAGATGCATGGTATTTCTTGCATGGTTTTCTAAACAGTGGGATTATATTACGTTGGTTTACACTGAACTGAATTTATTTTTGTCCACTCACAATTTTCTATTTTGCGCCCCCCCAGCTAGTAGTTTACTGAGCTCCGCAGCGGAGCCGGATAGTGAGCTTCCGAGCCTTGAGTCATCGTAGGACTCTTTATTCATGTTATTGCCTTTGTACTCTGTTTTGTTGAAATTGAAGTTCTTAGACATGCTCTGTTATCGCCCCTGTTAGGGTTTGAATTGTGAGGCCGGAGGCCATTTTTGTTGTAAACTGTTATTCGCTTCAAAGCATGCTGCTGGTTGGGATTATTCTATATTTTTATGCAGGTTGAATTTTGTTGGTTTGTTCAATTCACAGGGGAGACTCTGCCAAAATTTTGGTAGAGAGGCTTGGTTTTTAGTAAGTGGGCCCGGCATCGGGGTGATGTCGGAACAAAGACGGGATTCACCCCGGTTTTGGGGAAATTTCGGGGCGGGTCCTGTCACATGTCATTTTCTATTGATCTATTTACCTAAATTTATTCAAAATTACAATATGTTAATGAACAAAAGGTTAATATTACCACAAAACAGAATACAAATCAAATAATTAAAAACACCCAAAATATACAAATTTTAACAAGCAACTAACTAAGCTTTAGCGACCAAATCAGATAGTCACCATAACCTATCGGCGACGAACCAATCTATTTGGTCGGCCAATCCATCCTCAGTTCGTGGCAAATTTTGGTATTTTTGCGGGAGCCCATCTTTATAGGCGACAAACTGATTAATTAAATGCGACGAAATAAATTGGTCGCCTAAAGGATTTATTTTCGTCGCCTTTAGTAGTTTGGTACTTTCAGCCACGAGCCTTAAGCAACCAAGTTGGCGACGAATTCATTTCGTCGCTAAAGGATTTTGGCCACGAAATAACAGCTTTTAGCGACCAAACGTGGTGATCGCCAAAAGGAGTTTTCCTTGTAGTGTATAAATTTTGCTTACTTGAAGTTGTAGTTGAAAAAAGGGCAGCAGACGACGGCACGAGGTGGTGGTGGTCAGTACCGACGAAGAGTTGTGATGGAGATTGTTGGAGGTTGGGAGGTTACGGTTTGAGATGGTGGGGAAGAGATGTGAAATTGGGAATGGAAAGGGTTTGGAGCTTCTGTGCAGAGTTGGGTAAGTGCCGATGTTTTTTATTTTTATTTATTTTTAATAATTATAAAACCTGGCCCAAAACAACGTCGTTTTGAGGCCAGGTCAATAAAAAAAAAATTTGACTGAGCCTTGGACCAAACGACGTCGTTTGGCAGGACTCGTTTTGGAAAAAAAAAGAAAAAAAAAAGATGCACAGCACGCGCGCAGCTGTCTGTGCAGCAGCAAGGAGGCCGTTTATATCAAGAATGAGAAGCTTTTTCTTAGAGCAGCTAAGAAGAGATCTTTCAGCTGCATTGTCTGATATATGTGAAAGATCACCCTCCTTCACATTAACAGCGACATCAAGATCAGCTTTTAAGGCCAAAGGTGGCAAGGAAGGAACTTCAGTCTTGGTTTCTGTCTGTTCTATATCAGTAATATCTTGTATATTCGTAGGGTCCAACTTTGAAACTTCTGAAAGAGAATTATCATTATTGTTTTCATCAGCTTTATTAAAACTTGGCAAGGCAAGCCTGCACGAATGTCGTGGTCAGTGTCATTATTTCCTGAGGCATTAGATCTCTTCTTCTGCTCCTTGTCCTCATTCTTCTCCTGAAAAGTACTGTCCTCCAAAAGTATCTGTGGCACTTCTAGCTCTTGTTCTGATAATATTGCAAGCGAAGGCTGTAGATATGGATCTGCTCCTGGAATAATGTTTTCCACTAAAGAAGTATCACCAGAAGGATCACAACTTTCATCATTACTCTCATAGATTTTACGCCTTTTCTTCCCATTCCTGTGCTTCATTTTTTGTGAGCAGCTCAAATCCTCAATGGGTTTGGGACTTTCTGAATTTGATCTTTTTCCAATTCCCTCCACAAGTGGTTGTTCCACTTCTAGGTCTTGTTCTGAGAATATTGCGACTGGAGGCTGTACAGACAAATCTGCTCCTGGAATAATATTTCCTTCTAAAGAAGTACCAAGAGAAGAATCAATCAACTGACTATCTTTTCTAGCAATAGGCACATCTTGCAACTCCTGATCTTTAATTTCATCATGCAGATTCATGGCAGATGTATGTTTAGTCTCTTCCTTAATCCTAGAACTTTTCAAACCAGGCTGCGTGTCCAGATGCTTTGTTTGCTCCTACGGTGCCTTGAACTGTCATTCTTATTATACTCATGATGCATATACCGACAAGAAGCTCCACCGTAGCATCTGCCTCGAAGGAAGTCAACGCATTCTGGAATGTGGCCCTTGTCCTGTCTTTTGTTGCCATCTCTGAACTCATCTGCACGCCTAAATGTGGGAGACCTTCTCCTGCTTCTTTGATTCCTCAAAGACCAACTTGAAAACAAACAGTCAAGAAGAATATCATGATTCTCCACAGAAAATGTACTCTATGGAATCAGAATAAAAAGACAATTAAATACCCAGGCAAATTCAGCTGCCTAAGACTTCAAATTTCGGTCAACATTAAATTAACCTTCCAACCAAACAGAACAATACACATGCAACACAATCGGAAGTACCTGCGAGAACGACTTCACTTGTCTCTTCTCCTACGTGAACTCCTCCACCTGCTGTCAAGAGGAGACCGACTGCGGCTGGGGATTCAACTTCTACCTCTTTTATTATGCCTCTTATTATAGCGTGAATCATCAGAGTTACTGTCACTGGAACCGTCTCTGACCAATCTCCCAAACTCATCCGCCTTCGGAGGAACTGATTCAAAGGTAGTCTTTGTACCCTCCGGAGACTTACCCCTCCTAGAAGCAACATCAGTACCAGCACCATCCAATGCATCTTTTTCCTGGAAAGCCTCATGACTCTCAATTGTGATTAACGTTATACTGGTATCCTTAATCGCTTTCTTTGTATGTAGGGAAAACGTTTCAGCCTTATAAGGCTTTCTGGATTCAGACGGTAGCCTAGACTGTTTATCAGACATTCAGGGACTCTCAGATCCTATATATGTCTTTAAATGAGACCCAGTATCTTTATGGCTACTTTTAGCAGCAGCTGTAACAGATGGTGGAACTATTATAACATTAACATCTTCAACGAAGGATCATCATTTTCTGAACTATTGTCAGAGTCTTGTAGAAGTCTAAACGGACTGCCAACTTTAATAAATTGATTAGAAAACCTATCAGAATTGTTGGCCTCAGAGAGAGAGAGAACAATGCTGAAGTTAAACCTTCACTTAGTTTGCACAGTTCGGAGGACAAAGAGCGTGACACCTTTTCACAAAAGACGCCCTGGGCTGCTCTCCATTCTGGTGAACTCTGTGGCCTGTGTAGCTGTCTTTTAAAATCAAGCTCATCGTCAATCAAATCAGACTTGCCGTTTAGAGCTTCAATTAAATCATTAACTCCCTGGTCTCTATCAGACAGGGTGATATCTGTAAGAGTATCAATGATGATGATATTGCCAAGTGTCAATAGATCAATGAGTAAGCTGTTAGAATGTGGTTAGAGTTGTTAGCAAAGTGAGTAGCCAGCTAAGACTGTAGTTAGGCTGATATAAAGATTGTAATGTGCTCAGTTAGAGCTTAACCAAATACAGAAACCTACAATTCCTTCTCTAAAATTCTCTTTGCTTCTACAGTTTCTTTACTCTGTTCTTTAGTTTCTCTTCATCTTAACATGGTATCATTCGCCATGGATCGATCCTAATATTTTGTTCTTCTGCTTCCGCTCTCTCTTCCTCTTTGTTTTCTCTCTCTGGCTTCTTTCTCTACTCAAACACAGCAACCAATTTCGTGTTCTTTCCTCTGCCTATTACCTGTTTGATGTTTTGTCTCACTGAAAATTCTTCTTCAATATTTCTTTTTCAGATAATTTCTTCTTTCTCAACCCTAAATTCTTCTCTTTTCTTCTTGGATTCTCCACGTGGTGACTACTACTCAACTTCAGATTCTCCAATCTCCGATTACCTCTTTCATTCCTACTGTTTCTACCTCTGTCACTACCTATGTTTCTTCATGACTTTCTCCTCTACTCCTCTTTCTTGAATTTTATTCTTTCTAGCAAGTTTAAAGAATAGTTTTGCCTATCGGCTATTTGCTAAATTGCTCCAGTGAAATCCTAGTCTTGATTTTCTCCAAGATTGACCTTTCAAATTATTCTTCTTGCTCTCTTCAACTTGTGCTCGTTATTTCTGCTCAAATCTTGAAATCTAGCACAATTACAATTGACTCTTACTTAGAAGTAAGGCATGATGGTGAAATTCGATTGGGAACCTTACATTCCTCTGTTTTTCTGCTTCCTCTGACATTTGAGTTGCAATTCTTGCACTTATGGTTAAAGAACAATCATTTCTAGCCCACGACTGTTATTACTCAGGTTATCTTCTTCATTCTGCTCTTCTGGGTTTTCTTGGATTGCATCTCACTTATTGGTTGGTGTGAGTAAAGAGTCTTTTCTTGGTCCAAATATGGTGACTGCCTCTCAGTTAGTGATTCCTCACTCTTCTATTGCATCACTGGTTCCTATGGTTTCAAATGTCCATGTCAAGTTGGATGATACTAATTACTTGCAATGGCACTTCCAAATGAACTTGTTGCTGGAATGTCATGGCATACTTGGTTTTGTGACTGGTTCCCATCCATGTCCACCTCAGTTTGTTGTTAGTTCTAATTATGAGGAAATTGAAGCATATAAGGTCTGGCAGTTACATGACAAAGCTTTGATGCTATTAATCTCTACTACTTTGTCTGCCTCTGCTATTTCTTGTGTAATTGGTAGTACCAATGCTAGGGAGATGTGGTTAACTTTGAAAGAAAGGTTTGCTATTATTACCAAGACTAGTATTTTTCTTCTGAAGACTTGTCTCTACAATATGAAGAAAGGTTCAGATTCTATAGCCCAATATCTTAATCATATTAAGGATGCAAGAGATCAGCTATCTTGTGTTGGCGTGCATTTTGCTGATGAAGACATTATCAACTTGGTTCTCAATGGTTTACCTGCAGAATACAACACTTTTAGGTGTGTTATGCAATGCCGAAAAAGTATGCTCTCATTCAAGGAGTTTCAATGTCAATTGCTTGCTGAAGAAATAATGCTTGTTGCTTGCTATAGAGGTTCAAAATATCACAGTCAAGGTGGAGCTGCTTCCTATTATCCTCAGGAATCAAGATCTTGTAATGCTACAGTCCCACAGTCGGTAGGTCAACAAGAGTTTTTGTTTAATACCTCCGCACCAACTGTTCCATCGTTACCAATCAAGACAATCTTTAGTATTGATGCATTTGCTGAAGAGGAAGCCACTGTGTCTCCAATTGGTTTTCCAATTTCTAAACTCCAACTTTCAGATGAAATAATTGCTGCAGATGATGTGCTGCCTCAGGCAACGACCTTACATGATGGCAAGGCCTCTGGTTCTCATGATGAGGGTGAAACTGGCAAGACTGTTATCTCTGGAAATGCCAAGTTTGTTGGGGGCATTCCTTTAGTGACGCCAAAATTGCACTTTGATCGCATTTCGCATTTTGATCTCAACGTAGTTCCAGATATACAAAAATGTGTGCTAGCCAATGATATTGATTACAATGCCACGGTCCTGCTAGTAGTTCCATCAAACATTGTTAGTTTCATTTTGGCATTGGCTGGTGGTTTTCAGTGGAAACTCAAACACATGGCTCAGCCTCCCGGTTTTACAGAAACTCTATATCTTGTTTGTACACTCTGGTCTTCCACATTTCGGATAATGCTTGCTCCTATTCTTTCTGTATCATAGTTCTTCCCTGTTCCAAATCCTTGTGCTCATGCAGTTTGTTACTCAGCCATGCTTGCGTCTGCAGCTTGTTTCCTCTGCCGAATAGTTTGAAGATATTCTTACGAACGGCCTCATTGCCTTTCTTTTACCACATCACTGCTCCAATCTTATGCTTGGCTCCTCCAAGCATGAGATTGAGGGGGGATGTAAGAGTATCAATGATGATGATATTGCCAAGTGTCAATAGATCAATGAGTAAGCTGTTAGAATGTGGTTAGAGTTGTTAGCAAAGTGAGTAGCCAGCTAAGACTGTAGTTAGGCTGATATAAAGATTGTAATGTGCTCAGTTAGAGCTTAACCAAATACAGAAACCTACAATTCCTTCTCTAAAATTCTCTTTGCTTCTACAGTTTCTTTACTCTGTTCTTTAGTTTCTCTTCATCTTAACACATCTTGAATCCACATCCAGAGAAATCAAATTGTCAGCTCCAATTTCAGTTATTTGGCAAATACATGGAAAATTTCAAAGAAAATTTGCAATAGATACTGACATTGAATACAATTCAGCATTTTGCAATATTAAGTATCAGGTCAAGATTGAAACAGAAAATTATCATGTCTAAAGAACATCTGGAGTATGCAATAACTATAGAGGTTTCCAGGCCCAAAAGTTCACTAAAAATATCAGTCACATATGGCCAGAATAACGTGATCATAAATAATAAAGTCACAAATGGCCACCTGCCTAACATATACACATTATGTGACAAAACTTTCAAATCATGAATACTGAGGAGAGAGCAAAATCACTTGTGCATGCTAACCTTCCATCTCCATGTCGGAATCAGCAGGCAAGCTATAACCAGATGAAGCATTCAAATGTTCAGGATGAGATGAAGAGTCAATCACCGAAGACTTCAATGGTGATCCATTTGGCCCGTCATGCAACTTACAAGCCAAAGTACATTTCTTCTTCATCCACAGGAAGTATTCATGGGCAATTGCTGCTCCACTTCCTGGCTCACCACCAAATAAAAATTCAAACTCTGGATTCTTATATTCATTTTGACGAGTCAAATCTTCGATACCAGGACCATTTTTAGCAATAACATGGCAGAAAAACTCATCTTCTGAACAACTTTCTCATCTGCTGGCTTAGTGGAGTGGAGAAACATCCACATCAAACTTCCATTTGATGATAATCCATCTCCAGCTAGA